>NW_026918245.1:110000-142447 GCF_032062105.1 Saccostrea cuccullata
TGATTTTGAAACGGGGGGGGGTGAAATGGGGGTCCAAAAATGATGTTTTTTATGCAAAAAGCCCCTTCTTCCCTGAACTCCTTGTACATTTTACTCAGCAGCCATCATCTCTTGAGAGATGGTTGGTGGTGTCATGTAGATGTGCAGTAAGGTTTTGGTATCATCATTTTGCCATAGGGGGTCAAATCAGTAGCCTCATCATCTTTTAAGAGAGTTAAATATTTTGAAAATTGGGTAAAACATCAACATCATAGGGTAAAAAATCATAGCATCCCGGGAAACATCTTCAATTCTTATGAGTATTTGTAAATGTCAAATGTGAAAGTCATATTTCTTCTCAATCAAAAGTTATAAGCAAATGCAACATTTTTGAAAAGTAGGTTAAGCTACAGTCAAGGTCACCGAGTCATGATTTATTTAGGAAGGTCTTATCATAGGTAAAAATATACATGCATGTATAATATGAATTCTACCAAAATGATAAATTTAAAGCAATGTAATTTTTTTGCAATTATGTCAAACTTTAAGGTCATGGGTAAAAAAAATCATGCGCCATTGTTACAGGTAAATACTAATACATATGTTTAATACAAATGCCTTGTCTCTTCACATTTAATAGATATGACTGTGATGACCAAGGTTAAATTTACAGATTTACATACAGATGTACATATTTCTATGTGAATTGGTTAAAATTGACCCAGTGGTTGTAGAGAAGTTAAAAATGTAAAAAAACTTTCCAGACAAACAGATGGATGACAGACATAATGCGATAAGGAAACCAGAAAAGCTCAAATGAGCTAATAATGTAGGATTCACAAGTACCGGGTATTTTAAAGGGTTACCATGGTTACAGTATTTGAAAAGCTTTTTTTCATGCAATTTGCAGAGAAGCTGAAAATGTATGACATGTGTATCCATTATTGAAAAAACCTGAACATTTCAGAAAACAGTATGATTGAAAATAATTAATCAAGGTGTTTTGAGTAGCAAAATAAAGGTAGTAAACTTTTATAGCTAATTCAACCGCAGAACTTAGTCAATTTTAAGATGCACAACCTTTTCAAATCTTATAATTATTGTTTTTAGAATATTTATATAATCAGTTCTGATTCAAGGGAGAACAATGTTTTATGTTATTTTTAGTAATTTGTTTGTTTGTTGTGAAAACATCTCTCTCTGGAATTTTTCCCTCATATTTATACCCCCCGCTTGAAAAGCGGGAGGGTATATAGTAATCGTTAATTCCGTCCGTCTGTACGTCTGTCCGTCCGTCCGTCTGTACAGTTGAGAGGTACATTGTGCATTTTACGGAAGGTGCGGGGTTATAATTTTGCTTTGTGGGGTTATTAATAGTACAGTGGTGACTTGAGAGGTATCATTAGGAATTCAAACAAATGGTATATTGTGGGGTTAAAGGTCTATATTTGTGGGGTTAAAGATCTATATTTGTGGGGTTAAAGATCTATATTTGTGGGGTTAAAAATAAATTATTTAATATCAAGTCAACTTTACGGGCAACTAATTATAAGTACTTAAAATTGTTACTGTTTATCTGAAGAACTTAGAACGGATATTGCAATAACTTTTTTTCAACTACTGCCTAGCAGTAACAATGCAAAAAAAATGTTTTTATTTGAGGATAACTGTTGCATCAAAGTAAATTAACCCATCATGTTTTCACATAAAGATGATAGACAAGAATATTCCAGAGAGTGTTAAACAAACAACCCCACTATGCTATATAGAAATAACAGACATTATAAGACAAACAACCCCAGTGTGTACTCTTATAAAGATAATAGACAACACTAACCCCATTAAGTGTTTGGACAAAAACCCAACTATGTATTCTTATAAAGATAATAGACAACACTAACCCCATAAAGTGTTTGGACAGCAACCCCACTATGTACTCTCATAAAGATAATAGACAACACTAACCCCATAAAGTGTTTGGACAGCAACCCCACTATGTACTATCATAAAGATAATAGACAACACTAACCCCATAAAGAGTTCGGACAACCACCCCACTATGTACTCGCATAAAGATAATAGACAACACTAACCCCATAAAGTGTTTGGACAGCAACCCCACTATGTTCTTATATAGATAATAGACAACACTAACCCCATAAAGTGTTTGGACAGCAACCCCACTATGTACACTCATAAAGATAATAGACAACACTAACCCCATAAAGTGTTTGGACAACAACCCCACTATGTACTCTCATAAAGATAATAGACAACACTAACCCCATAAAGTGTTTGGACAGCAACCCCACTATGTACTCTCATAAAGATAATACACAACACTAACCCCATAAAGTGTTTGAACAGCAACCCCACTATGTACTCTCATAAAGATAATAGACAACACTAACCCCATAAAGTGTTTGGACAGCAACCCCACTATGTATTTTTATAAAGATAATAGACAACACTAACCCCATAAAGTGTTTGGACAGCAACCCCACTATGTACTTTCATAAAGACAACATAAACCCCATAAAGTGTTTGGACAGCAACCCCACTATGTACTTTCATAAAGATAATAGACAACACTAACCCCATAAAGTGTTTGAACAGCAACCCCACTATGTACTCTCATAAAGATAATAGACAACACTAACCCCATAAAGTGTTAGGACAACAGCCCCACTAAGTACTCTTATAAAGATAATAGACAACACTAACCCCATAATGTGTAACAACCCCATTATGTTCTTATATAGATAAAAGATAACATTAACCCCACAAAGTGTTAGACAAGAACCACAATATGTTCTGATAGAAAATATTAGACATCTTAGTAACCTCAGAGTGTTAAACAAACAACCCCGCTGTATTCTCATGTAACAGATACCAGTAACCATATGAATTTAAGTGTTTGAAAACCCCAGTATGTTCTAATATCAAAAAACTCTACCAGGGACTGGTAATAAAAGAACAAGAACCCCCACTATGTTCAATCGCAACTTCTCGAGCCTTTCTGACTAGCTGACAAATGACCTCGAATGTATTAGTTAGACGCAATGGCAACAACCCCCCCTTTTCATGATCTTCGAAATAAATGCATGAAGACCTTTTATCTGTGGAATATGGAGTTTAATTTTATTCAATGCTATGATATTACATAAAACTTACTATAAAAGGGACTTCTTACTTCCTCTATCCTATATTTGAAAAAAAAACAAGAAAAGCATAACCTTTAACATCAGGTGATGTTAATACATTCGAGGTTGTTTTTCCGAACTCTGACGGAAAGACCCTGAGTGAGATGATGCAATTGCCAGTACGTCATATCCTCTTTTTTTTACTATTAAAAATACCAAACTATATTCATAATACTTTTTCCTATTTTGATAACATACTTGAAAATTTGTTTTAAATATTTTTCAAACTATTTTTAATTGGATAATCTCTTTATCTTAACTGCTTATTTCTAATGAGAATTTTTCCTTTAAATCTGCTGGTGCATGAATTTGAAGTGTACATTATGCATCAAAAGCATACATAATTTCATTGTAAATTAATAATAATAAATAAAAGAGATGATCCTGATTTTTAAAAAAAAATTTAATCAAACTTTTCATTTACTCGACAAGATGAACACAGATAAGAAACATGTCAATAAATGTTAAACACAGAAAAAAACCCTCAAAATTTGAGACAATCTTCATAAATGTAAAAAAAAAACAAGTATATAGTGAGTTGTCAAATAACTCTAAAACTTGCATGGTGTTGCTACTTATTTTAAACAAAATATATTAATTTAAATGAAGTTTTAAGAAAAAATGTGTAGTCTAATATCTCATCATTTTGCATTTTAAAATTGATATTTAAACAAAAATAACGACGTAAATCCTTTTGGAAAATATACTCAAACTTACAGCTGCACCCCCACTCCAATCCCCTAAAATAAAATGAAAAAAAAACAACAACATGCAATTGATTTACAATTTTCAAAAAAATAAAAATCAAACAACATAAATGTACATTTCAGTTTAATAATTATTTCTCACATTTAAAATGAGATCGCTAATTAAAAAAGACGAAAACTATGACTGTTACTTAATGTATAGAAATTCACCATGACGAATGCAATGTTCATAAAAGATCCTTTTGTCTTAAAGCTGAACACTACTCATAAACATAAGTAATCAGAGATTACATAGCTCAATTCAAAAAATGATTACTTCAAGTAAGAAACGGTCTCACATTTAACTAATAATCAAGAAGTTAATTTAAGGTTTGCAGTAACTTGAGAATAGACATCCAAATACTTGAAACTAGTTGCCCATCAAGAAAATCACTCTCTACCATCGGCTCATACATTCACCTCTGTCGTTGGCTCGCGTATACACAGTTTTAAACACGAGAAATAGTGCGTTTGTTTTAATTCATTACAATTCAATTTCTATGTTTATGTCTGAATTTTTAGATAGATATTTACTAAATCAATCCAGAACTATTGATTTGAATTGAAACAATTCTTCAAATATCAAGTTTTACACGTTATGTCAAAAATCTTGACGTGAGCCCATTGCAGAGGTGTCTGAGAGAGGAACGAACGACAACTCTGCATGGGAGATTGCAAGAAAATGTCATTCAATCCACGACCCCTGAAAATGTTATCTTTTTAAGATCAACTATCAAAAATCGATTCATCTTCTTTTTCTGAAAAGTAAGTCAGGTCCTAAATGTCACCGTCTGGAGAAGACAATGGCAAGAATGAATCGGGATTGCGCTTGTTCTTCTGAAAAGTCTTTCATTCATACTTCATGTATACCTGTCAAAAAAAAATACAGTAAAATATATTTATAAATGATAATGTTCAATTTTTTTTTTAACAGGTTATGTTTTAATTTATTGTAAAATAATATTGTTGTCTTGATTTTATGGGCACTTATAACATGTACTAACCATCAATCTGGATGTCTTTGATAGTTGCTTTCCTTAAATTTGTGAACTATATTCAGATCACAAATTGTGTGTTCAAGTCATAGGTTTGTTCTTTCAACTTTATGAATGTCCGACGCATGCTGGTGTTGCTGCAAAAATAGAGCGGCCTAGATCATCAAAGTTCCACTGATGTTCACTTTCAGTATCTGAACTCTACAAAGGAATACAGAAGCAAATGTTTATTTATATCACATACAAAAATTCCGAGTTACTAATTAAAATTCATCGAAATTTATTTAAAGCATAGTTGTCATGTACTGTGAACTACTTTCTTATATTGGTAAAAGGTGAAAAAGTACAGTCAAACTTGTTTTAAGCTTTGGGAAGTCCAGAAACTAGCCACTTAAGACAGGTGGCCTCTTATTCCAGTTTGCCCAAGAAGTAGCCAGTCAGTCAATAAATAAACAGCAATAACCACTACAGTTGATTTAATTAAACATGTCAATTTCACAAAACCTTTGTATGTGTGTATATATATATTAATCCATGCCTATTTAAAAAATATGAAATTAAAGAATTCCAAATTAAATTTTTAAGGTTTTGTTCATAAGTGTTCAGAGTTCCAGAAACGCACCGGTCCACCGGGGATCCCCGGTGAACTTTGAATGGGACCGGTAAAATCTTAATTTTATTGGTCAAAATGTCCGATGGTTTTTTTTTTTTTACAGACTGTATAACCTTTACATATAATCTTAACAAAATCATTTAATTCAATTGTCCTGACAATAAACAAATGCAAAACTAAAGGAATGAAAAAAAACAAAAAAAAAACTTCAGGGCATCGCCAGATCTTGTTTAAATAAAATGTATACGTTGATTGTCTAATATAAAAAGCTACATATTAAAATAATAATTTCCATAAGTCTGGGAGGAAAAACAGTTTTAAAAACCCTGTCAACAAATATTTTCCATGATAAATATATGCACTCTGTAGTTCTGACAGTAAAAAAAATGTGACAATCTACTTTCGTTTTGAAGGACGAATTTGCAGGGTTGCAAGAGTGCCTGCTATTTCTGCTTGATTACAGACAATTTGTTACCATTTATTATTTTCTCTATAATTTAATCTATTAGCATGATAATATTATACCAACTTCTGGATTTTTTTAATGTATTTGATAGCATTTAAAATACAAGCGCGTTTTTCCCCTTTTCTAAAAATAGCGGATTGACTTGAATGTAGTAAAACGACAACAAATTCACTTAAAATCATCATTTTCATGATAAATTTGCATATCTTTATATCATTAGTACATATTTTTAACTGTATGGAGGTTGTATAATAAATTTTAACTAGTCAGAAATATCGGACGTTTTACCAGGCTTTTTAAAACGAGTTTGATATTTAACGTAATATTTTTCCTGGCACATAAAATACAAAAATCCAAAAGAAAAAAGCCTGGAAAACAACATATTTTCCAAACAATCAACCAAGAGTTGTCATGTTGCAGATTTTATTTTTAAAAACATTTTAAAAATCTGTCAGAAAGGACATAATAAATTTATACATGAATTAAGCGTTGGTCATCACACGCCTTCGGCAACGTCAAATCCTGCATACAAAGGCCATATACAAAATATTTCAATAATTTTTTTTTTTAAATCTGCCATCTTTTTATTTAAGGAATGACTCTAATTCTTGGCCAAATTATCAAGTATAATATGGTTTGGGTCAGTTTATGCTTTATAATCCGCAAAGCGGATTATAAAAAAGCGTAAACTGACCCAAACCATATTATACTCGATAATCTGGCCAAGAATTAGAGTCATTCCTTATAATTTAATTTTAAAATAATTAAACAACTGGGGATGTAAAATTGTGTTGTTTTTATTAGTTCAAATTTACCGCGCAATAATACAACCGTAGTAACGGAAGTGATGGGAAGCAAGGGGAGGTAAAAACTGATACATAGATATAGCAGCCATGATGCTTGTTTACATGAGGTAAGATCGAGCAACTGTTTCAAGTTAAAGGTACATTCATTAAAATCTGGAATTTTTCATGAATCCGAAGGACTGGAAATGAGGGGATTGATGGATACAGATGATTCAGCTGGTTGTCAAGGGGGTGTGTCCCCATACCAAACCAGATTATACAAAATGTTATGCGTTCCTTTTTGGAAATCAACCAATGAGAGACAAGAATACACACAGAATTAAATTATTTACACATAACATTTATTATATCGTTACAATTTCCAATCCTATAATATGTTAAATTTACATACAAAAAATTAATGTCCGGTAAATTTTACAACTGTCCGGTGAATTTTGAATATTTACAAGACAATTGTCCGACATATTTTTGACTAGTTTCGGGAACTCTTAGTGTTCTTTTGTAACATTCAAATCATTCAAGAAGAAATACATGTGCCTTACTACTATCTATTTTTTTTAATAAGAAAAAATATAAAAGCTTTAATTAAAAGACAGTTTAATGGTGAATTAAATAAAGTATAAAAATTTATTTCAGTAAGTGTCAATAAAATTCATTTAAAAACTTCACTATAATATGTTCAGGTAATGATCAGCAGTGTAACCCCCCCCCCCCCCCTTCAATTAATCCTCGATCAACTACTTTGCTGAAGTTTTTAAAGTCTGGTAAATTTTTAATATTATTTTTATAAAGCTGTCAGAATTTCTATCTAACATACAGACACACACAAAAAATTATTCAATTGACCAAAGATTTGTATTAACGCAGTTTAAAATCATTCTACTACAACACAGGTGTCAAGTGCAGTAGAGCGTAACTAATCCCTATCGATCGTCTCCTGATGGTGAAATTCACGAGATAATCATGCTATACGAATCATTTGTTTTGACAAGAGTTGCAATTAGAGCTTCTACACGGAATCAAAATCTAACAGGTGTGAAAATACTGATAGACCTGTATTAGCTAAGTTACATACTCTCACTGTAAATTTTCAAAGTAATGATGAATTAATATTGTACAATGTAAATTACAAAATGAAGCTTTAAGCTTGAATTTCTTTAAGTTTAGCTATAGAAAAACTATTAATTGTGATTTAATTCTTTTAAATTTTCAATGGTCGATCTTGAAAAATAAGTACAAATTGATCTTACAGGACAATTATATTTTTTCCATTAACACAAAGAGAGTTATATATACGTATCTAAAGGTAATTTGTTTAATTTCTTTAATAGGTGAATTTTTTTATCCGGCACATAATTACACAAGCGACTGTGTAAGCAATGTGACATATTGGGTATTTTAACAACTGATTAAAATGTCCTACACTCATTTATAAACATTGATTGTCATTTATCAAATTGATATACCACTAAATTTTACAACCTAATCATACAACCCCATGTTGATTCCTACGATTCCTACTTGCTGCGAAAATTTATTGCAGTGACATTAATTCCATTTTTCCATTCTGATTTTTTCTCTATAGATTAAGGTACGATTACAAGTACATGTAAACAAATGTGTGAAGAGTAGATAAACAATTGGTACGTATCTAGAATGAATTGAGAGAGAGAGAGAGAGAGAGAGAGAGAGAGAGAGAGAGAGCGCAATTATACTACAAAACAGGATAAAATTAAAGCCAAAAATATTCAATTTGAAAAAAATTTAAACACGGATGATTTAAAAATTAATCGGAAGGGGCGGAAGAGGCGTGAAAAATCCAGAGATTTTGTCTCCCATTGGAAGAATCACATGTATTTATGTTATGAGATATCTGCATGTAATTACCATAGATATAGAGAAAATTCGAATTAAGAAAAAAACACGATCGTTTTTTGAAGTAAATAAGCCAAGTAGTACTCCAACACGGATTAAATTATGGAGATTTATTGACAGTTGGAGCATGTTATATGAAAAATTTAAATGGTTTGGACTTTTGTTGCAAAAAACGAGTGAAAATACGTACCAGGTGTGCTTTGCATGTATTGCACGTGTATAAATAATATTATCTTTTTTTACTGGCCAACGGGGCGACCCTCTTGCAGAAAACCACTAGCCCGACCCCCGGGTATCGGTCGATTTTCATTGCAGACCTCTGATTAAAAAAAGAACTATCAGTGCATTCATTATATTTTTTTTCACAAAAGCCCGTTTTCAATCGGTGTGTGTTTATGTGGACTACAAGTGTCCTTTCCTTGACTTTAAATAAATTCTACAACTGCATAATGTACGTATGAATCATATCAAACAACTTACAAAGCTTTTTTTCAATGTGGTGCAACAAAATAGTAAGACTTACTGCATTTGCTTTTTGTGTTTCCGAATTTCCTCACTGCTAATACAAAATGTCCAAACACAGCTACTTCCGTATTCTGCGCATGCGCAGTTAGTTTTAAATATATGCGCATGCTCAGGTATTCGGAACTCCTCGATTCAATTACCGAACTCCTCTAAACAGCAGATTTCTGAATGTCTGAGCGTTTTGGGCTAAGGACATGTCCAAAATTTGGACAAAGTCTTTGTGAGGTTAAATCTAATTTTAGGTTTTTCGACCTCATAGAGTAATTTTGAACGTAATTAGACCTCTTCATTATGGGGTTAACCCCACAGTACCCAAAAAACCCCACACTGCTGGAAAATACGTTAATTTTACCCCACAATGTACCTCTCGTAAGAACAGCTAGTCTGTCCGTCCGTCCGTCCGTCCGTCCGTCTGTTACGCTTTAGGGTACCCATCTCTTATCCGCAACTCCTCTCATACCACTGAATGAAATTTGATGAAACTTTCACAGAATCTTTATTACATATTGCCATTGTGCACCTCCTATTTTACTTTTTGATCCGACACATATTTTGGGTTTTCCGGCCATAGCAAAACATGGACTTTGCCATTAAAACTACTAGTATATGGAGGCGGGGGGTATCATTTAGTGAGCTCATCGCTCACAGTACCTCTAGTTTATATTAATATATATATATATATATTCATATATTAAGACAAGATGTGTTTGTTTAACACTGATGCCCATGTATGGCAGCTTATGGTGAAGGTTGAAGTTTCTCAAATGTATGGCAAACTTTAATGTCAAGGTCAAAGGGTTAAAATTGTTGGTGTCAAAGTCTTGTCACAAGGAATACACATGTGAAATAAGAAATCCCTGGCACTTCCTGTTCAAAAGTTAATTGCCAAGGTTAAAGTTTTTTTTTAAGTGGGTCAAACTGTAGGGTCAAGGTCAAACATATATATAGCTGTTAAAAGTTCACAATGAATACACATGTTAAGCATGAAAGCCCTAGAAAAATTTAAGCTAAATTACTGATCAAATTTCTTCAGACAAACAGACAGACATTATTAATTAATACAAGAAGCAAAATTTGTATATCGTCAAATGGGGAAAAAATCTGTTTTGGAATCACAAGATCAATTATAATTTCAGGGACAGGGAGTGGCTAGGGAGAGTGGACCCCCCCCCCCCCTGGAATTTGCTTTGTTATTCAAATGAGACTATATACTGAAGCAAATAAAAAAATGACTTTGGACATTATCCCCCTTATAAAACATTGACCCCACGACACCACTATCATTGATTTTATTTTGTTTTCATTTCTTTTCTTTGCTTGTGAGGAAATTCTTGGCTAGCATTTTTATGACTGAGTTGTGAACCCCCCTCCCGCTCCTGAAAAAAAATCTGGATCTGCACCAGTAACTGAATGTCACATGGACAACGGGAGATAACTTCACAATGTGAAATTTGACTACTGTAGCATGCGATGATCTTTGAACTTTAACCTAATCTTTCGGTTTATTTTACCCCAATCTATACTTAAACTTGTACTTACCGACTGTCATAGGTCTTGTCAACTTCATGAAATATAATCCAATTATTACACAGAATGAATATTTCCCATGCACATCTGCACCATGTGCATGCTATGTAAACCTTGGATGATTCCGTTCAGTACGAATCAGCCGAGGTGTGGCGAGTGATGCTTAATCTAAAAATATGTTATGGATGACGCAACCCAATGTAATAAGAAATGTTTCCAAAAGGTGTTTACATGTAAACATGTAAAGTTCAAGAACAAATTTTATAAATTAATTTATAAAAAACTATGTTTTAACATGACTTTTCCATCTACATGTATAGCCTATTTAAAAAAAAAAAAAACGTACGTTTTGTGAGATCGAGGGTGCGTATGTGTGTGGTGTTGGGGGGGGGGGGGGGGGCATTATTAAATTTAAAAAGGTTCCAATTATGAGCAAAACATTTTTTAAAATTGAATTCACACCATTAATTAGATTCTGTTTTTTCAAGCACATAGGCATCAGAGCTGGGGGGTAGGGGGGCTCTTAACCGCCCCCCCCTTTTTTTTGCAAAAATAGACATTTTCTATGTATTGAACATTGGGGTTTACCTTTCTTGTTGGTTTAGCCCCCCCCCTCCCCTTTCAATTATCCCCCCCCCCCACTTTTAATTTCCTTCCGATGCCTATGAAGTATATAAAATACTGAGTCATAAGTCACAGGGTCTGAGAATGTTATACTCTATGTGACAAATACATGTACTGTGTAAATTATAGACTTTTCCTTGGAAAGCCCAATATGTACGGGTGTGTATTTAGAGGCAAACACATTAGTGCGGGTATTACTGTCTCATGACAGCATCTAGTTTATGATGTATACGATCATAAAAATGCTAATATTTGGAGAGGTATATATTTAAATAAAACTTTAAAATACAACTAGAAAAAAAAGCAAGTAACTAATTCAATAGGGTAATTAAGTAAAATGACGTTCCAATTATCAGTGACGTTATGTGACATTATTCAACGTTTTACAGCTTTATCTTGTTACATGTAGCACAGCATTGTTTTAATTTGGAGTTTTAATAAGAAGGACAAGTGCACTTAAGCAATACTTAATGGGCCCTTTTTATGTGCCATTTTACTTCAGAATATATTACCCAATCGTTCTGTATTGGTAATAGTTAGATACTTGTAGATATTTCGAATTAAAAAGCATGTTATGCACCACTTAAAATCAGCATGGATTTGAAACAATTGAATATTTTTAAGGATTTCAATCCCTAATGGAACCAAATTCTCTACCCTTAAATGTCCGTCAAGTACACAATACTCTGATATTATATTAAGCATTTTATAGTGGAAAAGGATTGCCCACGAGAAATTTTCAAAAAGTTCATTAATTAAGCAGTAGTTAATTAACAAAGGTTGCATTGAAGTCTATGGGGAAAAGTGTTTTTTCAAAATAAAAATTCAAATAATATGAATATCAATAAATCCTGTGGTGGAAAGATGCATTGAAATATAAGAAATAGAATAATAATTGAAAACAATTTCTTTACCAACTAAATTTTTTTTAATTGATTTTTTTTTTAATTAATCAAAAAAGGGGAGATAACTCTTACCAAAATTCAAGGTCATAAACTAGGACACATCCCACTATACATACTTATAGTAATAAATGGGAAGTATGTCTAAATAAACTGAGTATTCAATGCCTACATATCTGTTATGCTTTAAATTTCATTGAATTTCTTTCTATTAGGGATTGAAGACCTTAAATGCCAGTGGATAACCTATAAATCTGGAAAAGTAGTACAAAACCTTCTTTTAGTTTCGTTTATGTAAATCAAGGGTAATAGATATTTAAGAGTCAAAATCAGCAAGCATCGAGCATTGAATGGAAAGTCAAAATTTTATTTTTTCAAAAGCTTTTGGTATATGAAAGATTTTGTCTTACCTAATGCTAAAACACAATTAAATTTTTTTTTCGAACGTATGAAGGGACTGGTATCCAAGGAAATTCATTTCCTCTAAGCAACGGGTTCATAAATCCTTATGAAAATCAATGATTTTTAGACATTTTTCTACGAATATGTTTTCTGAACGTGATAAGATAAGGTATTTTGGTTACTTTATTATCCCCTCGCGCAACTAGTTGCGGAGGGGATATAGCATCGCGAATGTGCGTATGTATGTGTGTGTGTGTGTTAGTGTGTTAGTGTGTTCGTTACCTTGTGGGCAAGATTGACAGAGGACCATTGCATTAACCTTTCTCAGCGTTTACATACTTGTGTGGCAGTATAAAAGGACGAAGCCTATTAATTTTCAAGTCCGTTGATGAAATATTTCTTCAGATATCGCGTTTTTACTGCCTCGAAACACTGACATTTTATGTACAAGTTGACAATAATCATTTGTGGGCAAGATTGACAGAAAACCTTTGCAACAACCACTCTCAGCGTTTACATACTTGTGTGGCAGTATAAAAGGAAGAAGCCTATTAATTTTTAAGTTCATTGATGAAATATTTCTTTAGATATCGCATTTACACTGTCTCGAAACCCTGACATTTTATGTACGAGTTAACAATCATTTCCGCTAGGGAACCAGTTTAAAAACCGTGTCGAGTCTGTAGGAACCAGATTAATAGAATTTGATGAACGTCGCGGTTTCACTACCAAACTCCACCAGGTGTCTGCGAATTTGGGATGCACGTTAAATTGAAAGTGTGTGAGTGGGGGGGGGGCTAAACCAACATAAAAAGTAAACCCCAATTTTCAATGCATAGAAATTGTCAAAATTGTAAAAAAAAAAAAAAAAAGTGGGAGGCTAAGACCCACCCCCCAACCCCACCCCAACCCGGTTCCGACGTCTATGCCACAATTTCAAATAAACTCTCGATGTACAATGTTATTTTTCATTACGAAAAAAATGCGTATTGCCTGGAACTGTGAAATATACTAATTAGGTTGGTAAATAATTAAAATTACTGAGACTTGTACATGTAGCATAAGTGATATGTTTCTACTAGGTATAAGGGAAACTGCCCAATTACGTATGCATATTATGACCCCCACCCCTCCCAACTTAAATGCTTTGCAATTTGATTTTATGTTAAAAATAGACACCCCCACCCCCTATAATTTTGTTAAATAAATAAATAGAGCTTAAAAAAAATTTAATACCTTTTATTAAACTTTACTACCCCAAATTAGGCATCAATGTTATCCCCCCCCCCCCAACCAAGACGCGTTGTACTTTGCATTTTGTAAAAAAAAATTGGATCAACAAAAACACTCCACTTATTATTTTTTCAAAAGTAAGGGAGTTGATCCAAATCTTGCGGGTTTGAATCCCACTGGAGGACGTGAAGACTGGTCCTTCGAATGAGACCGTGTAAACCAAGGGCAAATGTCCCAATAGATGCTGGTACAAAAGGATCCCTCACTGCTCAATGGCCGTCAGTGCATAGTATGAGAAAAAAATGGGCAGCTCTTCACGGGCAAGCTTTCATAATATGAGCAAAATATTCATGAGAGGGACATTAAACAAGATACGTTGTACTATCAATCTTCAACATGTTTAACATCCCTCTAGAGAATTTATCTCTCATGAGATATTGCCATTCCCAGAGATGTTCCTGCCGCGAGGGGATGCTCCGCTTAGCGGTGCCCTTGTTTGTTAAAAGATGGAATTACTTTATTCTCCAAAAATAGTAAAAACAAAATTTCTGTAGTGATATTGTCAGGCGCGTAGCTGCCTATACGCAAGTACGCAAGTGCGTACACATCATTTTCCAAAAAAAAAAAGAAAGAAAGAGAGATAAAAAAGAAGGAAAAAAGAAAGAGAGAAATTTATTTGGGGAAAAAGAGAAACCACCTGTGTTTCAAATTATTTTGCGTCTTATTGTTTGACTTTCGATTCAAATTTTGTTCAGCATGTCTCATTCAAATTTAGTCCTTTATGAAATCAATTCCAAAATCATATTTCAACATTCTTGAGGAAAAAAATATTGTTGAACCAAAATGTTCAACTGTTAATCCGCGTAATCCTGATTATCCGGACAAATATTTGATGAAGGAAAGCGATCCAAGGGACTTTGATCGAAAGAAAAAGTTACAAAGGTCTTGGACGACTATACAAGATTTTTAATTTCCGTAAAGGTGATGAATAAATGTCGTTAAACAATTAAAGTATGGTGAACAAAGTAAATAATAATATAGCTAAAAATTCTTTTAATGATGTTACCAATTTAAAGAATTATTTTATAATTGAAACATTCTCGGAATCGTTTCAGCTATCAAATATGAAGGTAATCAAAACACAGCAACCCCGTTTATATTTTGAAATATTTAAACTCCAATGATAACGATATTGCAATTGCTACTTTTTTTTTCTTGATACACTTGGAAACTTTTTTCCAATAACAATATATGCGTAACTTTATTTGATAAATTATCGTTCTCTTCCCTAAGTATCGATGGAAGCAGTATAACTTAGCTAAGTGTTTGCTCAAGAAAAGTGATTATCGTCATTTCTTTTGCAAGAAAATGACTGAAACATTTCGTAAAATCCAGGAGCTTCCGGGGGCTTCGCCCCCTGGGCCCCCACCAGGGCTTCGTCCTGGACCCACTGGGGGGGTCAAGGCGGCCCCGAGACCCCTGACCGTTTTCTGCGTACACTTCATTTCCATGCTGGCTACGCGCCTGATTGTTGCCATGACAACGGGAAAAGAACATTGCATCAATGCTTAATATAATTTTGAAAAAAGTTACATATGTTTATCACTTTATTCACAAAATCTACAACCACTGCTGGAAAAATGAATGGTATGATCTTGTTAGGGGTTATCTATATGTCATATCTTTACAATAAAATTTGCAGGCAACTTTAGCAGAAAAAAGTTACAAATGGTTAAAATGTGTGAAAATCTGGCATTTATAAGCTTTTTTGAAGGGGTGGGGGTAATTTGAATACATGTTCAGTGTCCATTATATTGGCCATATTGGTTCTGATCAAAGCATACTCATAACTTTACTATTGTTAATAAATAAATGCACATTCAATTTCAAAAGGAATTTTATATTCCTCACAAACGAAACTTAGAAAAAGGAGGGGGGGGGTAGGAATCACCTTGTTCACTGATCCATATGTATGTAAAATTTTGACTTGTCCATAACATTTCAATGAAGTGCCACTGAAAGTTCATACTTGATATTAAGATTGGTTGCGATCAAGAGATGTGTCAAAAACTTGACTCAAGGTCATTTGAACAAGTTCAAGGTCATTGGTAGAAGAAAAGTGCAACCTTTGCCCGTTCTGTAACATTGTAATGAAAAGACTTGGTTTCATCTTGGGAATTATTTTTAAGCTGTAGGTTTGTCATTACCTTGACCAAAATTCATTTGAACATGTTTGCCCTTGACTCAAGGACATATCTTTTTCAAGGTCACTGCAGTAAAAGTGTACTATATGAGTTTGGCACATTTACATATTTAACTTCGAATGAAGGGAAATTGGAAGTTTGTGCTCAACACATTGGTTTTACTACCTATGACTTGAGTATTTGTCATAGTCATTTTTGGTATGTATATCTGCACTAGTAAAATTTTAAAAGGTTTCAAATTGGTATTTAGACCTTTTTGTAATAAAAAACATTTAATGCAATAGCAGGAGGGTTGGTATCATTTTATTAGCTTGCTCACAATAATTCTTGTTTATGAAAGAGAGTTACTATGACCGCTCACATAATTATAAAGTAAAACCATGTCAATCAGGCATGTAGCATCAGGTTTGGGTTGGGTAGGGGGGATGACATCCCCCACCCAGCTTTTTTCTCAACGTACCCTAATGTTTAACCACACACACCCCCCCCTCCTGAGTTTGTCCGTTTGTCCTTCCATCTAGCTGTCTTTCTGTCTGTCTGGAACGCTTTTGTTTGCACACGATATCTCGAGAACCCTCTGAGCTTTTGCAATGAAATTTAGCATAGCAACAGTTACTCCCTATGGACTAAAGAAGAACTCTATTGATTTTGTGGTCAAAAAGTCAAAGGTCAAGGTCATAAATAAACAAATTCTGTCTGTTATAACACTTTCCTTTCCACAAAGTATCTCTAGAACCATTTGAACTATTGCAATGAAATTTTACATAACAACTCCTTGTGGCCTAAAGAAGACCCCTATTGATTTTGAGGTCAAAAGGTCAAAGTTAAAGGTCGTAAATTTATACATTCTCTCTGTGTATAACACTATCATTTCCGGGCGATATTTCAAGAAGATTTTGAGCTTATGCAATGTATTTTATACCAAAACTTCCTAGGACCTGTCTCAAAGTGCCCTGTCCAGTTTGTTTTATTAGTATTTATAGTATTACATGTCGCTATTTTTAGCACAGGGGCATGAGGAGAGTTATTGCGTATAAAACAGGTTCTCGGCAGAATTTATATTCCTATCACTTCTACCAGAACTGTTTAATAAAGGTTGAATTAGACACCATGTTTTGTGTAAATTTTTGACGATATCAAACGTGAATATATACATGTATGTGACTTCATATTTGCATATAATTGTCGAAATTTTACAGCAGTTCCGTGGCACAGTGGTATGTCTCCCGCTTCACATGCGAAATTCTTTTTTTAACTAAATGATAGTGTTCAGCATGTGAAATGAAAAAAATTATGAGGTCTAGCTTGTACAAACTCATTAAATCATCATTACGTTGTGATAAATAATCCACATAAAAAGAATCTTCTATACACATAATCAAATCATTATATCAATATTGACATATTTTATTTGCTTCAGTATACATGTATACATTTAAAAATTCTACAAATTCAATTAGGGGGATCCGACCCCCTACCCCCCACCCCCGCCCCGAAATGCGCATGGTTTACTTTTTCCCTAAGCGGGGGACACAAATTCTCTGAATTAGCTTGTTAGATTTACATCAATAAAAAAATGCTAACAGACAAAGAATGTTACTTTTGGATTGAACATTTTTATTTGATCCACTTTCATGAATACACTGTACAATTTATGGATCTATTTTCTGGATCCCTGAGTCTCCGGTAACACTATCCACTCACTTCCAGCATCAATGGTCTGTACTGTAATGATGTATTCTCATAATGATAATCTGAAAAAGTGATAAAATTAAAATGTAATAATATTAAACAGCTTTGCCTTCAGATACTTACTAAGAACCATTTCTAGTTGAGCTTGAGCAATGATGACGAATGCAAAGCATGTTTATTGGAATCAATTAAATTCCAAGAGATCTCAATGATTTAGTTTATCATTTTATTTTAAAAAGTTAACGTTTTTACTAAATGTATTATTTACACGTTTTTCCTGTCTAATTCTATATCAGCTCATCCAATTCTGTTTCTGCTTCTTTCCGAGTTTGGCTTCAAAGTGGCGAATTTCATTCTAAAAACAGAAGTATACAACACAAAGTTGAGACGGTATTGATTTTAGATATTCTTTAAATTCATAAACTTGTAATAAAAAGGTCAATTGGTTGTAGGTTTTGTCAAAACTCTAAATTGTGGTTTTCATTTATTTCCAATAACCCCCTCCCCCCCCCCCCCCCCAAGAAAAAATAGAGTATAGAAATTCTTTTCAAAAATTTATATGCTGTAATTCTAATGATGCTTATTATTTGAACCTAGTTGACTTAAATTAGTTCAGTCAGGTACCGGTGAAAATGTTAGCTGAATATGAATTTTCTTTCATAAGTAAACACTGGATGACAACAGCAAAAATCTTTTTTTTTAATTTATTATTTACTGTGGTATATATACAATTCAGTTACCACTAGTCCACTACATTATATACTTGTCTGTATCACAATACTTCCAAGGTAATCCCCTTTCCTAAACTAAAATATATTAAGTACAGAGTTAACTCCCTGTCCCTTTTTCTTTTTTTACGACGCCATAACAAAAGTCATTTCATTTTACAAATATTTCATATAGTGTTGATTTTCATAAATTCATAATTTTTTATGTAAAAAGCAGGTATCTTAAATGGTAAATAAAGAAATTTCATAATAGTGTTGATTTTCATAACTTCATAATTTTTTATGTAAAAAGCAGGTATTATTTTAAATGGTAAATAAAGATATCTATTACTATATACAGAATTTGTATTTACCCGACCATCAATCAAGTTATAATCATTATAGCTGGTGAGTGACTTGGTTACACACATGCTGTGAATACAACAAATCAAAATTAAACTAAATTCAATTTAAACTTTATAATTTGGGATACAGTTAATATGTAACTGATCATGACCAACTTTTTCACGTTAGGCCCGCAGAAACAATCTAAGTTGGCGAATTTAATTTTATCATATTATAGTTTAATATCGGCAATATTATCGGGAAGGGGGGGGGGAAGGGGCATACCCCCTTCTCTTGGTTCCTCAGGCCATGCATAATCTTTTCTTTTTACCCCTGCGAAATGATATTCATGATTTTAAGAACCTTTATGAGTTGTTCATAATTGTTCATGAATGGTTCTTAAAGGATTCTTAACAGGTTCATAAAAGTTGTTCATGAATAAAATTCATGAAAACATTCATAATTAATAGTTCATGAACAAATGATGAACAAATATGAATATTGTTAATTTTCAGTTTAAAGAAAAAAACTTAATAGTTCAAGGTAATGAATGTTCATGAATTTTCATGAAGACAAAAAATGTAAAAATAATTGTCACAAACGATCACCAGAAAACACTGATTACTCCCATAATACAACTTTTGCATGCAGATGCAATTGTTGAACAAGACCCTGATTTAATTAATAACATGCTTTTGTTTTGATTTTGAAAGTATTGGATCAGAGACAAATAGGAGAACATAAGAGGTTAAAATCACTATTTTCTACTCTTCGAATCGGTAACTTAGATTCTTCAGGATAATAAAACTCTGTTATGTACTGTCTAGAAGGGAGATTGTAATTAAATTATGATCGTAATTTAAAGAACACTGCATCAATATTGACAGCATTTTTTTCTCATATTGAATTACTAATGTTTCTTCATCATTTAAAATGGCCAGCTATATTAATATTGTGCTTTAAATTATCTCATTTTTCACGACACAACTTTGTTCCACCGAATTTTCTCTATTTGTCAAACTTTTAACAAGTTGTAAGAAAATGAAACAGACTTACAGTCTAGGAAAAATTTCATAATCTTCGTAAAAACGTATCATATATTTATTGACAGCTAAAAAATCATATCTCTTGTCCGTACTATTCTTGGGTCAAACGCTTTATATTTTGATGCAGTTATCAAGTCGCTCATTTTTCTGTACATCGTGTGTAAATGATACAGCACAGGCTGCATGGTTGTGAAGTATCTATGACATGATCAACATTCGTATTTTGTAGTCTATTCTCCTATACACTTTCATAGCTCAGGGTATTCTGTTTGAGGGCGAGTGGTTCCCAAGATTTATTTGTTGTCTTCTTGATATGGAGGCGGCCATACTTGAAAATACGAAACTGTGGCTCTACAGGTATAATGTAAAAAATCCAATTCAATAAATGATATAACTTATATTAATTTTAAAAAAAATTAATTTCAGTGAAAAATAATTCAGATAGTGTTTGTTATTTTTTGTTTAACAACAATCTTGGCAATTCGAAACTATTTCTTAATTAGCTCTGCATGACACTTTTTAAAAGGCGCAAACTTTGAAACGCGCGAGACGTTGGAAAGTGAATCGGTAGAGTTGAAGGATTATTAGCGTATATCTAGTCATTCTTTGTCAACCTTTGAAGAAAATAACAGAATACGAAGAAGGAATATCCAGAGGATCAATTTACTTCATAACTGCAGATATTAATGGTGAGTTACAAAAAAAAGAGGCAATCGCTGAATCTGTGAGGTATTTGTCAAGATGTTACTGTCTATTTGTAAGAGTTCAGTTATATTTTTTTTAATGATAATTTTGTCAAACTTTGTTATGAGTAAGGATCCAACCAAATTACATAACATTTAATAATTAAAGATTGAAAAATTCATCCTGTTCACCTATAACATCTTGAACATGGCGGGCAAGGGAAACTGGCTAAACTACCGCTCGTAATGCTTTAAAATATGGCAGTGCCTATGATGCAGAATTAAATGAAACAAATATAAAAAACAAAAAATTAAGTCTTAAGTTTTCACATTTATGAGCATTTTCAGAAAATCTTTGTTCTTGTAGGGAAAAGAGAAGAAGTTCACAGATAATGTTGATGAGTTGAGATCAGAAGATTAAAAAAACTCTGACTGCCAAAAAAAAAAAATCCAGGATCTTGAAGAAAAACAAAAGAAAGGAATGAAAATATGAATCGTAATCGATCAAAGTATCCAAGTGATGAAGTTCTGAAAATTCCACAGGGAAAGCCAATAAGATTTTTTTTATTTGACCACCTCTTCTCAAAATCCTTGAAAGCCCTTTTAGCTGATGCCCTAATTGCTGAACACACTTTTCTGCCAGACAGTGAGACTTGGATTAAAAATCATTCCATTTTAGGCATACACTTTGAAATACGCTGAATAAGGAACCCACACTCCTCTTGACCAAGTAAGGTTAAGGATTCTGCAAAGAGTCGCGTTTGAATTAAATTTTTCATAATTTTACTAGGAATGAACTACATAATTTATTTTTTATCGATATCACTTATCAGAGTTGTTTACTTGAACAAAGATTTTGTTACCATGATTGGAAAACAAAAATTCTGTGAAATCTTTCAAGATGCTATTAAAATATTTTCTTTTACAGTTTTTCATTTTGCATAATTTATTACATTTTTGTTTACAAAAAGCAAGAACATTGATGAATAGTTCATGAACATTCCTAAATAACTTTTACAAATTATTCATGAATAGTTCATGAAAATGCATTGAACCTATTAATATCATTCATGAACTTTTCTTGAAAGTTCAAGAATATAATTCATGAAGTTTTCTTGAAAGTTCAAGAATTATTCTTGATCATTTTGCAGGCAATTAAAAAATCCAAGTTTGTTCATGAACAACAAATAATTCTTGAATATTCTTGAACTTGGTTTTCATGAATAAAATCCATGAAATCACCCCTGCGAAATGATCAAGAATAATTCTTGAACTTTTAAGAAAAGTTCATGAATTATATTCTTGAATCAGCTCATGAATTGTTCATGAAGATCCCATGAAGTTAAAATTGGACACTCATGATTTCATGGATTTTATTCATGAAAACCAAGTTCAAGAATATTCAAGAATTATTTGTTGTTCATGAACAAACTTGGATTTTTTAATTGCCTGCAAAATGATTAAGAATAATTCTTGAACTTTCAAGAAAACTTCATGAATTATATTCTTGAACTTTCAAGAAAAGTTCATGAATGATATTAATAGGTTCAATGCATTTTCATGAACTATTCATGAATAATTTGTAAAAGTTATTTAGGAATGTTCATGAACTATTCATCAATGTTCTTGCTTTTTGTAAACAAAAATGTAATAAATTATGCAAAATGAAAAACTGTAAAAGAAAATATTTTAATAGCATCTTGAAAGATTTCACAGAATTTTTGTTTTCCAATCATGGTAACAAAATCTTTGTTCAAGTAAACAACTCTGATAAGTGATATCGATAAAAAATAAATTATGTAGTTCATTCCTAGTAAAATTATGAAAAATTTAATTCAAACGCGACTCTTTGCAGAATCCTTAACCTTACTTGGTCAAGAGGAGTGTGGGTTCCTTATTCAGCGTATTTCAAAGTGTATGCCTAAAATGGAATGATTTTTAATCCAAGTCTCACTGTCTGGCAGAAAAGTGTGTTCAGCAATTAGGGCATCAGCTAAAAGGGCTTTCAAGGATTTTGAGAAGAGGTGGTCAAATAAAAAAAATCTTATTGGCTTTCCCTGTGGAATTTTCAGAACTTCATCACTTGGATACTTTGATCGATTACGATTCATATTTTCATTCCTTTCTTTTGTTTTTCTTCAAGATCCTGGATTTTTTTTTTTGGCAGTCAGAGTTTTTTTGATCTTCTGATCTCAACTCATCAACATTATCTGTGAACTTCTTCTCTTTTCCCTACAGAAACAAAGATTTTCTGAAAATGCTCATAAATGTGAAAACTTAAGACTTAATTTTTTTTTTTTTATATTTGTTTCATTTAATTCTGCATCATAGGCACTGCCATATTTTAAAGCATTACGAGCGGTAGTTTAGCCAGTTTCCCTTGCCCGCCATGTTCAAGATGTTATAGGTGAACAGGATGAATTTTTCAATCTTTAATTATTAAATGTTACGTAATTTGGTTGGATCCTTACTCATAACAAAGTTTGACAAAATTATCATTAAAAAAAATATAACTGAACTCTTACAAATAGACAGTAACATCTTGACAAATATCTCACAGATTCAGCGATTGCCTCTTTTTTTTGTAACTCACCATTAATATCTGCAGTTATGAAGTAAATTGATCCTCTGGATATTCCTTCTTCGTATTCTGTTATTTTCTTCAAAGGTTGACAAAGAATGACTAGATATACGCTAATAATCCTTCAACTCTACCGATTCACTTTCCAACGTCTCGCGCGTTTCAAAGTTTGCGCCTTTTAAAAAGTGTCATGCAGAGCTAATTAAGAAATAGTTTCGAATTGCCAAGATTGTTGTTAAACAAAAAATAACAAACACTATCTGAATTATTTTTCACTGAAATTAATTTTTTTTAAAATTAATATAAGTTATATCATTTATTGAATTGGATTTTTTACATTATACCTGTAGAGCCACAGTTTCGTATTTTCAAGTATGGCCGCCTCCATATCAAGAAGACAACAAATAAATCTTGGGAACCACTCGCCCTCAAACAGAATACCCTGAGCTATGAAAGTGTATAGGAGAATAGACTACAAAATACGAATGTTGATCATGTCATAGATACTTCACAACCATGCAGCCTGTGCTGTATCATTTACACACGATGTACAGAAAAATGAGCGACTTGATAACTGCATCAAAATATAAAGCGTTTGACCCAAGAATAGTACGGACAAGAGATATGATTTTTTAGCTGTCAATAAATATATGATACGTTTTTACGAAGATTATGAAATTTTTCCTAGACTGTAAGTCTGTTTCATTTTCTTACAACTTGTTAAAAGTTTGACAAATAGAGAAAATTCGGTGGAACAAAGTTGTGTCGTGAAAAATGAGATAATTTAAAGCACAATATTAATATAGCTGGCCATTTTAAATGATGAAGAAACATTAGTAATTCAATATGAGAAAAAAATGCTGTCAATATTGATGCAGTGTTCTTTAAATTACGATCATAATTTAATTACAATCTCCCTTCTAGACAGTACATAACAGAGTTTTATTATCCTGAAGAATCTAAGTTACCGATTCGAAGAGTAGAAAATAGTGATTTTAACCTCTTATGTTCTCCTATTTGTCTCTGATCCAATACTTTCAAAATCAAAACAAAAGCATGTTATTAATTAAATCAGGGTCTTGTTCAACAATTGCATCTGCATGCAAAAGTTGTATTATGGGAGTAATCAGTGTTTTCTGGTGATCGTTTGTGACAATTATTTTTACATTTTTTGTCTTCATGAAAATTCATGAACATTCATTACCTTGAACTATTAAGTTTTTTTCTTTAAACTGAAAATTAACAATATTCATATTTGTTCATCATTTGTTCATGAACTATTAATTATGAATGTTTTCATGAATTTTATTCATGAACAACTTTTATGAACCTGTTAAGAATCCTTTAAGAACCATTCATGAACAATTATGAACAACTCATAAAGGTTCTTAAAATCATGAATATCATTTCGCAGGGGCATGAGTGTCCAATTTTAACTTCATGGGATCTTCATGAACAATTCATGAGCTGATTCCCCGCACCTCAGATCTCCACATTTTTTCCATATTCAAAATAAGGAGAAAATGCAGACGGGAGTATTTGGACTAATTTTCCGCATTCATTCCAGATTTTCGTAGATTCAAATTTCCAGATTTTCTCCGTATTCAAAATATGGAGAAAATGTGGATGGGAGTATTTGGACTCTTTTTCCGTATTCTCTCCAGATTTCCACATTCCCATATATACAAAATATGGAGGTATTTACTTGGTTGATAAAATGCGGAAATACGGAAATCTGGAGAAAATATGGAGCTAATCACATGGTAATAAAATGGCTTAAAACCGCTACATGATGAATACATGTACATACATAAATATTTACAAAACCATCAACAATGTGCAAAATTATATACAATTTATTAAATCATTATGAGAAAAAAAAATATAAATGAATGAAAAAAATTAGTACACATTATATTCATGAGCAATGTATTGGATCTTGTATCTTTGACAAACAAATAGGAGCATGTATGGAAAAAACTGGAACTCTTATTTATGCCACAAGTTCATCATGGAAAAAATGTGGCATTTTTTAATATTCACATTTAATTAATGGAAATCTATTCATTCTATTTAAGCAAAAGTGAGAGTGAAATGTTCAACACAATTAGATATTGGGGAAAAAATAACAATTGACATAGCATTGAATATTTACAAAACAAGAAATTTTTTTAGACATTTATTTTTTATCAATCTGGATCACATTTGCAATTTTCTACCTGCATCCCTGATTCATATTTCTCACAATTCGATTTATATCTCATGTCTGTGCTTTACAACCATCTGTCCAATAAAAATTTTCTTCAGATTTCTTTGTAATTTGTAAGGTCACTGCATGTTTAATTTCTTGCAGCAGCACTTGCGGTCGAATATTCAATTGGCAAATCCTATCAGTTAAAAAAAAGTAATTAAATTATAATGGTGCAATATCAATAAAATTTAAATTCATTGCTTTTAGTCCTTTTATAATCTTTTTATAAACACAAGTTTGGGTTCTTCAATTTTATATCAATTTGTTTAAAATAATATTTATAATAATGACAATCATAGTTGACTGTTTTTAATTAAACAAGCAATAAAAAAGAAGAAAAAAAGAATATATATACCTCAAACATAACCATCCATGGACCAAGCTTTAAGTCTGTTAAAATCGCAGTAAGTTGAAGAACCACTTATTCTTTTTCAGAAATCTCCTCCTCATGCACCGACGCTACCAAAAAAAAAAAAGTATGGTAAATCATTGCTAGAGATTACAGCCCATGACTCCCCAAAATTAACACCTTTAATTGTGGTTAACCATAATTAAATTCTATGAGCTGATTGAATGATTTGAATCATGGGCATATTGGCTGAAATACGTAGCCTGGTAGCTCAGTCCTAGGCCTAGAGTATTTATTTTCATCATCACCAGTGGCGGATTTAAGGGGGGGCGCACCCGGCGCGCGCCCCCCCTAAAATTGTCAAAGTTAGCGGAAATCAAATATGTCTACTTGGTAGACCTCATTTTCACCCTTCAAAATCTCTAGAATCCAGGAGCTTCCGGGGGCTTCGCCCCCTGGGCCCTCACCAGGGCTTTGGTAGACCTCATTTTTACCCTTCAAAATCTCTAGAATCCAGGAGCTTCCGGGGGCTTCGCCCCCTGGGCCCCCACCAGGGCTTTGCCCTGGACCCACTGGGGGCCTCAAGGCGGCCACCAGACCCCTTGCCTAATTTTGGCGCCCCCTCTAACTCCAAATCCTGGATCCGCGCCTGATCACAGTGACACACGTTAAAAAAAATATGACTGACCTACCGCATATGAAATATGTGTATCTGCATCTTTTGGTTGATACAGCAATACGATCTCAGGCTGTCTGGTCAACAAACTTTCTCCTTTAGACAGAGCAGAAGTTGCAACATGGAAGCCAAGGTTAAATTTTGGCGGTCTGTTGTTTAAATTAATTGATCACTGAGCCCGACTTTTTGAAACATTCTTCCGATCCCGATCAAATTGTACATAACATTCAGGAGAAACAGAGAACTGCTGTTAACTCCAAGACAGTTTTTATGCACCCAAATTTTTTCGGGGCTCATATTGTTTTTGTCCTGTCTGTCTGTTTTGCTGTATGTCTGTCTGTTTGTCTGTCTGTTGTCAACTTTAACCTTCGCCATAAGTTCTGAACCGTGAGAAACAGAGACTTCATATTTGGTATGCATACTCCACTAATTAGACACTTTCAACTGACACCAAGGTCAATGACCTTGTGACCATGACTGTGACCTTTATGCTAAAAATAGCTTTTTTGAACTTTCGCCATAACTTCTGAACCGTGAGAGATAGAGACTTCATATTTGGTTTGCATACTCTACTAATTAGGCACCTTCAACTGACACCAAGGTCAATGACCTTGTTACCTTGACTGTGACCTATGTGCTAAGTATAGTTTTTTTCGAATTTCGCCATAACTTTTGAACCATAGATGATAGAGACTTAATATTTGGTATGCATACCACACTAATAAAGTGCTTTCAAATGACACCAAGAACAATGATTGTGTGACCTTGACTGAGACCCATTTGCTAAAAATTGCTTTTTAGAACTTAATGTTGCCGCCGGGTGCTACTGTGTTTCACAAACACATCTTGTTTTTAATGAAAAAATTCTAAGTCCAGAGCTCCGTATTTTTTCCGGATGAAAAATATTCTAAGTTAAGAGTTCAATATTTTTCCAGATGAAAAATAGACTAAGTCCAATTCTCCGTATTATTTCCGTTTATTTTCCGGATTATTTCCATATATTTTCTGCTTTTCCGTATTGTTAATTCTCTCCGTATTTTTTTCCACATTTTTTCCATATTAAAATGAGGAAAAAATGCGGAATAATGCGGAAATCTGGAGATCTGAGATGCGGGACAAGAATATAATTCATGAACTTTTCTTAAAAGTTCAAGAATTATTCTTGATCATTTCGCAGGGATAGTTATAAAATACTAAAGTAATGCTAACATATATAATCAATCAGAATTAAATTGAAATGTGCAGAAAAACTTGCCAAGTGTTACATATTTTCCTGCATGGTTAATTTTTGTTATACATTCTTCAGAAACTGTTGTAATGGTAAATTGTAAAAAATTCAGTCACTAACCGTAATTAAGACTCATGAAAACGCCAAAACTGAGGCTCAGACTGCTCCAAGTTTGTAATTTTCTTCTAGTCTTCTGTACATTGTTATTGAAAACAAGGTAAGCAAACTACCGTTTATTCCTCCTATGTTAGAGAGCTATACCAAAGGGAGGTAATTTGAAGCAAAAAAGACAGAAAATTATGGATTTAAATCAGGTATCATATATAAATGCTTTAGTTGCCTGCAGATTTTTTTCTTGATTCTTCTAGGACAAATACTGTTTAATATATGTTTTATGTTGATAAGCTTTAATGTGGTTGTAGATTTCTTATAGAGTACTGCAAATTTGCTGTTTTTTAAAATCAAAATAAACCTCCAAAAACTAGTTTTATTTATCAAAAGGTGAAGAGAATTTCAATAATCAACAGTTGTTAAAATAGAGTATTTTTAGATAAATAGAATAATAATTTAAAAAGCTTTTATTAATGACTAGTAAAAAAAAATATTTGTTTAACCATAAATTCAAGTGTCATGATAAAGTACAAAATACGCTATTTGATAGGCGCATGGTTTCCATAGCAACAATGCGAAAAATTATTTTTGGCTTGCTTTTTTCTATTATACCCTTTGTTCTGAAAATTTATGCATGAGTTTTAACCAAATCTGTTTCTATGCCACTTTCCACATTTTTAACTAAATGCTCGATGCTTGCTGATTTTGACTCTTTAAAAATTGACACTTGAACAATCTGATGGTGGATCATAGTCAGGTGCAATAACAGAAAGATATTTCTTGCGCCAAACCTGTTTTTAAAAATATTGAATGAAGTTATGTACTTGCCTGTAGCTAAAATAATGAAACTAAGAAATTGATACTCTTGCATTTGAAAAATTACAATAATAGTTTCATTGAATTTGAAATTAAAAAGGAGTGTTATAGGTGGCTTTCAATACCTGTTTCATTGTCTTGCATGAAGAAACGACATGTGCACTAAACTCTCTTTACCCTCCTGTGTTCTAAAAAACAAATACATACAAACATCTCTAAGCGGCACGACTTTGACTTACTGAAACAAAACCTGCATATGTTTTAGAGGAATGTTTACCTGGGTAGAACTCACGTAGAATATCAGTATTTTAAATAATTTATTCCACAAGTGGGTTCAACATGGGTCATATAGGTAAATAGCTCTCACTTGCTATAGAAAAAAATTGTACTTTTTATACACTTTCAATATTTTAAGTACGAACCTAATTGTGTGCAAATTTCATACTTTCACACAAGTTTTATAAATGTATTATGTCTTTTGTCATTTGCACAAGTTTGCACAACGTTAGGCTAATAGTTAACAAAAGCTTTGAAATGAGTGACCGTTCTCGATTTACTATAGAAAATCACAAATGTCGGTTGACCCCTACCTCATTGTATATTTTGTTCTTTGTATATTCGTGGATTTCGGCGGTAAAATTTGTTGAATCGTATGGTTTAGATATCAATTCATGATTTGAGATGAAAAAATTTGCTTAATTTGATTGTTTATTTTTTCACATTTTACCGGGGCCCATAAGTGCACTCGTTCTTTAAAAGGTTTATGATAAAAAGTTTGGTATCAATATATTCAGAAAAACTAGCTCTTTCAGAAACGATGAAAAGTCGATTTTCGAAAATGTGGTCACGAAGGTCTCTTTTCGCTTGACGCAACTCATATTTAATTTGAGTTTTGATCTAATAACTACTTCCTCTATGTTTCTTTGTTTACTATATTTCATTATGGAACCATGGGAGTTGTGAATATGTCTTCATTTTCATCCTAATAAAGATAATTCAGATGTAATTTCTTCTTGCCTTTATTTAGTGGTTAAACTTCATGACTATGACATTGTATATAACATTTTTATCAGTTGTCGATTTGGTTTGGTTCAATTAAATATTTTTAACATA
This sequence comes from Saccostrea cuccullata, assembly GCF_032062105.1. Classification (NCBI taxonomy): domain Eukaryota; kingdom Metazoa; phylum Mollusca; class Bivalvia; order Ostreida; family Ostreidae; genus Saccostrea; species Saccostrea cuccullata. The sequence goes on from NW_026918245.1 coordinate 139,699, forward strand.
TTCTTTCCAAATAGTTTTGAAATCATGATTCAGCTTCCTGAGATGTCCAGTGTATTTTAATTAGGCCCTTGAAGATTGGTGTTTCTTTGCTTTTAATCCCTTCTAGATTTCTTAGGACGACATTTTAACATTTCTCCATTACTTCAAATTTATACGTACTCAGCACTTTTTTGCCATTAAGCAGTGGGGGATCTTTTTTTGAGCCAGCATCTTCTGCGACACTGGACATAAGTTTTTATGGTCCCCTCGATGGACCGTTTTCAACGTTACTCATTGGGATTTGAACCTGCGATTTGAAATCAGCCACTTGCTTCTTAACTCCAAAGCAAAATGCTCCAGAACCACTGCAAATCCCATGGCCCTCAAAAAAGTACATTGATTGTCTATAAGTTGTGAAGACTAATGGAAGGTTTGAAAAATATACTCGTATGTCTGGTATGTTTGCGTTTTTGAAAATCTTGTCTATTTTATTCTATTTATATAAATATAATGGCGTGAGATGTTTCACAAGTTAAAATAAATAAAAGTTGTGAATTAATTAATCATGGATTTTGCTTTTAAACAGCACATGAATGATACTTAGCATTTTGTTCACAAATCGCTTTCTTTTGTACTTTTCTTATTTATAAACGGTAATTTTCCATTAAATTATAGAATGTATTTTCAAAACTGCTGTCAGAAAATAAAATTGTTTACCTACCTATCGACCCAACTTGAAAATTTAGGGTCGGGTTAGGGAAACAAAGATATTTTTAATTCCGGCTAAGATACACAAGTTTGTGTTTAACATTTTTATACCCCCCGCAAACGAAGTTTGAGGGGGGTATATAGGAATCACCTTGTCCGTCTGTCTGTGCAATTGTGTCCGGTCCATATCTTTCTTACAAAGGGACATTAGAATCTACTACTCCACACTAAGATTGCTCATGACCTAAGGGTGTGTCATGACCTTGAACCAAGGCCATTTGGGGAAGTTCAAGGTCACTGGAAGAAAAACTTCATAATTCGTGTCCGGTCCATATCTTTCTTATGGATAAACTTGGTATGTTCTCATTTCACACAAAGATTGCCCATGACCCAAGGGTGTGTCATGACCTTGACCCAAGGTCATTTGGGGAAGTTCAAGGTCACTGGAAGAAAAATTTCAAAAATCATGTTTGATACATATCTTTTATGGATAAACTTGGTAGGTTCTCATTTCACACAAAGATTTTCCAGGACCCAAGTATGTGTTATGACCTTGACCCAAGGTCATTTGGGAAAGTTCAAGGTCACTGGAAGAAAAATTTCAAAAATTCCTGTCCCGTCCATATCTTTCTTATGGATAAATTTGGTAGATTTTCATTTCACACAAAGATTGCCCATGACCCAAGGGTGTGTCATGACCTTGACATAAGGTCATTTGGGGAAGTTCAAGGTCACTGGAAGAAAAATTTCATAATTCGTGTCCGGTCCATATCTTTCTTATGGATAAACTTAGTAGGTTCTCATTTCACACCAAGATTGCCCATGACCCAATGGTGTGTCATGACCTTGACCCAAGGTCATTGGGAGAAGTTCAAGGTCACTGGTAGAAAAATTTCATAATTTGTGTCCGGTCCATATCTTTCTTATGGATAAACTTGGTAGGTTCTCATTTCACTCAAAGATTGCCCATGACCCAAGGGTGTGTCATGACCTTAACCAAAGGTCATTTGGGGAAGTTCAAGGTCACTGATACATATCTTTATTATGGAAGAACTTACTTCTGAAAAACCCAGCGGGGGGTATTTTGTCCCGTTTGGACTGTTCTAGTTTTATTTTGATATACGGTGTTTCATGGTTGCCTTGATTACTAAAAATAGAAATTCTGTGAAAAATCTGAAATACATTTATAATTCTTCTCATCCTACAGGTGACCTATTTCTATCTTTTTTTTGTCCTGCGGCGTTCGTCAGGAACCACTTAGCCAATTTCCACCAATTTTGGCATATAGCATCTATGGATGAAGAGAACAGAAATTGTGAAATTCATGGAGACTGTCCCCCACCCACCCCCTGGGGCCTGAGGGATGGGGCCAAACCCATTAGAATTTATGCAATCTTTAAAAATCTTCTTCTTAAATCCTGAACATCAAGCAGTCAAACTGTTGGCATGATTGTAATCAGTATTGAGTCCTCTACTAAAATCGTGAAATTCATGGCCCCAGGGTAGGGGTTCTAGTGCTAGGGTGGGGCTATATAGGTTATATAGTGAAATTGCATTATTTCTTTGAAAATCTCCTCCTGGTTAGCTCTGCTCATGGATATTAAACAAACTGAGTACAAAGTTATGATGACAAAGAATGCCTCTTCCAAAATTGTGAATTTCATGGCTCCAGGTTCAGCAGTTGTGGTGTTAGGACAGGGCTTTATTGATTATAAAGTGAAAATGCATAAATTCTTTGAAAATCTTCTTCTCTGCTCTGAGATATTTAAAAAACTAACCAAGTGCAAAGTTATGATGAGCAAGAAAGTCTCTTTAAAAATTGTGAAAGTCATTGCCCCTGGTTTGGGGGTTCTGGAGTTAGGGTAGGGCTCTATTGATGATATAGTGAAAATACATTAATTCTTTAAAAATCTTTATCTCTGCTCCTGTGTATTAAATAAAATTACCAAGTACATGATTACGTTGAACAAGAGTGTCTCTTTGAAAATTGTGATTTTTATGGCCCCTGGGTCAGGGGTTTTGGAATTAGGGCCGGGCTCTATTGATTGTATAGTGAAAATGC
>NW_026918246.1:0-14234 GCF_032062105.1 Saccostrea cuccullata
AGAAGTGACCGATAGATCAATACACAGCCTGACATGGTCACACACAGCGTAATGCTTTTATCATTTATTAAATTAGTTTTCTTTTGAAAATCAGCTTTTTTTAAAACAGCTATAATACACAATTCATGAGCTACGATAATGAAGAAATATAATTTCTTTTCGTGTAGAAAATTACACTGATGGTCAATATGTTGATATGATGTAATGATGAAAGAAAAATGTATTTCTCAATAAATTATCAACTTCTGAACACAAAGGAAACAACTCAGTAAGTACAATTATCTATAACAGAAAGTTGAGAGGACAACTGTGTATGAACGGCAAATGGACGGGGTGGGGTGGGGTGAAGCTACCATTGGATTCAGATTGACACACGTTACACTGATTCTTATCCGTCCAAAGCAGATTCTCGTTTTAGCATGAGTATTTGTTAATGTCTGACCAATTCAATAGAACGGTGTCAGCATCACACTCTTAGTTTCTTTAAAACATGTAATTTCTTCTATAGGCTATACTCACATTCAATCAAGCAATTTCTCCTATACTCATATTCATTCAGTACAGCCCAGTTCAGCTACACACACTTTCTCCCACAGTTCATGATTCAGCAATCTTCTTTGTGAACATGAATGGACCATTCTTCGGATGGATCTTACACTGTGCAGAAACTATTTTGTGTTGAGTTACAGACATTGGTAGAAACCAATACGATCACAACGAATATCTACCGAAAATAGCTATCAGAGGTTAACTCACCTCCACTGACGCCAGTTCAGACATCGTGAGGTCGGCCAGAAGTGTGTCAGATATCGATAAATTGCTTCTGTATAAATCACAGAGTAAAATGGTTTTATGACGAAGATCTCAGTTTTCCTGATCACGGAAAGTTATTTAGGTAGTAAAGCTTTAGGTTTCCATCAATATTGTCAATTAATCATCGAATTATGTTTTGTATATTCATTTTTTTTTTCAGGATATTTCGCACATGCTATTTATCTATATGTACATAATTTTAATGCCTAATAATCTCTCTCTCTCTCTCTCATTGTATAATTCATTCCTTTATCTTGGGTTAGGGAAGTATGCATGGAGAAGTGAGTTTAAACTTTTCCTGTAGAATTGCTGTATTTCTTAGTTCATCAATTAACCAACAATCGCCCTTATACCTTCATGTTCTTGCGCTGGCGTGGGGTTAAATGTTGCATTAAGCCGACTAGAAAATCAAAAGAACAGAAACTGTGTTCCCCGTCGACTCCACAGGTACTTGTGGACAGGACCCCCCCCCCACCCCCCACCCCCCACTATACACCCCTGGTCAAAATATTTTTCTTTCTTTTTTTGTCTTGAATTATGTTTCTAGTACTTATTTACAACGTATTCCATATGAAAAATCCAAAAAATAACATAGATTTAACGATTTACTAAAAAAGTCATACCCTGGTATTATAAAATAGAGAAGGTAAGTCACTTCGGGTTGTTAATTCGGACCCCTCTTGATTATCGGGCCTAAAATATCATATACCTACTACATGTCCCCAAAATGTGTCATGATATCTTGTTTTGGTAGAGATTTTTGTCGTTAATCGTGCCATTTAATTGCCCAGACATTCCCCAGTTATCCGAGTATTCAGCGTCAAACGTGAAAAATTTGGAAATGTCAAAGCAGAAATTACGGAAGTGATCCAAAAACGACACCTAGCGGGTAACTTTCTGGTTCCGAGTGTCATAGAATGAAGGGAAAAGCCAGAGGACTACGAAAAAGTTCGGGAAAATTTTGAAAAAAGTTGAAATCGATTCATTAGAATTTAAATTTTGCTGCAGATTTTCGAGATGAATTAGGATCGTCTTCAATATTCTTTTTAGAGGATTTGTTACTGATACAATATAGTGTTTTAAAAATCGCATAGAGACATTAAATGACATGTAACCCCCCTTTTCTACGTGGATATGTTTAGGCAAACTCAACTTTTATTTTCTAGTGACTGTGTCTGCGTAAAGGTGGATTTCTGTTAAAGCGTTTGTTTAAATAAATAAATACAACCAGAAATGTGCTTATTCAAAACAGCACAAAAATCATTATTCCATTTGCTGTGAGTTCTGAACTCGCTATATTATTTAATATATGGAATTATTATTTTGATTAAACTACAAATGTAGAGAAAGGTGTTTTGAGAGAAGAAAATGCAAGTTTTATGAATGGTTGTACAAATACATCCCATCCAATATTCAGTAGTCAAAATCTAGTACATGCAGGCACGTAGCATTGTTTTTTGAAAGTGGGCGGGGGGGGACCAGAGAAAAATGTTTTTTACTTGCCTGTAAAAGTTGACAAGCCAAAAAAAGGTGGAAAATGCCCAAACACGAAAATCTATTTGGGGGGGGGGGGGGGTTAGTGGCCAACCTTTTTCAAGGCCAACTCCCTTTTACTTCAATTTTTTTTGCATACATTACCACATTTTCTTCATATCACTATACTGTGGTAAGAAGTTGGGGGGTAACCTACCTTCCAATCGACATGTTCAATATTAAAGGTAATGTTGGGAAAAAAAGGGGGGCAGTCCCCCTGCCCCCCCCCCCCATTGCTACATCCCTGAGTACATGTACTACAAGTGACAATATTAAACGATGGCTGTTAGATAAGACATACCGAATTGGCGAAAGAAGTTTTAAAAAGTCTCTAAATCTATACCCAGACAGGCTCGTAGGAAGCAATTTCAGACTGGGGGATGGGGAACAGCCAAACATTTTTAGTTAGTACACTATGCTATCAACTAAAAATTTCCCAACAAGCAAAAAAAATGTCACTGGTTTTTATTGAGGGGCACGAGCATATAGTACCTCACAGCATATTATAAAATACACATGTATGCTAATATTATTCCTACGGCCATGTTAGATAAATAAAAAGTTAAGCTTCTTTAACAAAGCAGCTAGATATACACAGTCAAGACCAGAAACAAACTCCGAGGCTGTAGTTAGGACAATAAACGAGAGAATGTGATAATGAAAAGTTCCGATTTTCATTTATTTTTAAGAAATCTTCATAAATGCTTTAATTCTTTGGCAAGTGAGAATCATTGTATAAGATACTTAATTTCATGATATCGGAATTATTGTAGATTGGGGTGGGGATGGGGGTGGGGGTTACATGTGTTTTTATGTCTATATGCGATTTTTAATACGCTATATGGTATCAGTGATAAATCCTCTAAAAAGAATATTGAAGACGACCCTATTTCATCTCGAAAATCTGCAGCAAAATTTAAATTCTAATGAATCGATTTCAACTTTTTTCAAAATTTTCCCGAACTTTTTCGTAGTCCTCTGGCTTTTCCCTTCATTCTATGACACTCGGAACCAGAAAGTTTCCCGCTAGGTGTCGTTTTTGGATCACTTCCGTAATTTCTGCTTTGACATTTCCAAATTTTTCACGTTTGACGCTGAATACTCGGATAACTGGGGAATGTCTGGGCAATTAAATGGCACGATTAACGACAAAAATCTCTACCAACAAGATATCATGACACATTTTGGTGACATGTAGTAGGTATATGATATTTTAGGCCCGATAATCAAGAGGGGTCCGAATTAACAACCCGAAGTGACTTACCTTCTCTATTTTATAATACCAGGGTATGACTTTTTTAGTAAATCGTTAAATCTATGTTATTTTTTGGATTTTTCATATGGAATACGTTGTAAATAAGTACTAGAAACATAATTCAAGACAAAAAAAGAAAGAAAAATATTTTGACCAGGGGTGTATAGTTGGGGGGGGTCCTGTCCACAAGTACCTGTGGTCGACTCGAGTACATTGATCAAAAAACCTCTCATGGAAATACGTTTTTTTCTCTATTATAAGTGAAGGAAAACTTAAATCGAACATGTCTCCTCCAGAATATCTCACTTTTTGTAAAATAAACATAACTTTTCTGTGTATTTTTTTTTTTATTTCTTTACTTATAACTTATGCTAGAATTAAAAAAAAATATTTTAATTTGTTTGAAAATGTTAAGATATTGATTGATATCACAGGCCTTTAGATCGCTTAGAAAAAAATTTGAGGTGTTGAAAAAAAAAATAAAGGTATGGAACTCTTTTCATGGAGTACCTACTTTCGCCAATAAAATTCTTTTAAATCAAATGCTTTACAATTTTGATTTCTATCCATATCTATTCGGATATAAACAACCTTCAATACTACCAAAGTTCATTCCGTAATTCCTTATACTTCTCGAGAGTCGAGATATTCTGAAATCAATTCCAAAATTGACCTTAATTTTTTTACTCGACATCAGCTTGGGCCTTCACTAATTGTAAAGCGGGAACGACGGGACAAATTTTCCCCGGAATTTATTCTAAACTCAATGAATATTTGCTCATTTGCATTCGAGCTTTCCAAGGGTTTTCTTTAATTTGATCATATGGTGTAACTAAGTCACAAACAACATTTTAGCGGTCTAATTGTTTTGAAAATCGAAAGGTATATAATGCATTCCGGGAAAAAATTCGTTCTACCACAAGAGTTCGCGTACCTATCAATTTTGCGGTAAATAAAAAGGATACGTAATACCTATAATAATAACACAAGGGTGTTATTATTATAGGTATTACGTATTTTTTTTTTTTATTTTAATGAAAATTTCGGTATAATTGATAGGTACGCGAACTCCTGTGGTTCTACCATGGCTTCATTTACATTCATAATCAACATGGTAGTTGTTAATGTAGACGTTTTCAAATTAATTTTTCGCGAAAGGAATATTATAACGGACTTAACGTTTCAATCTGGAGTAAGAAATCAACTTTAAATTGTTGAAAGATTTTGCAAATACTATGCAACTCTGCGCCGCACTTCAAACACCGTCTGTTTACATGTGAATGACCAGGGACCCAAGCTAATGTCGAGTAAAAGAAAGTAGGTCATTTTTGAAATTGATTTCAGAATATCTCAAGAAATATAAGGAATTTCGGAATGAGCTTTGGTAGAATTGAAGAATGTTTATCTATGAATAGATTTAATTAGAAAGTAGAATTTTAGAGCTTTAGAATAAAAAATGTTTTATTAGCGAAATTAGGTACAATTTTTTTTTTAAGCGATCCAAAGGCCTGTGATTGATATCACAAATAAGATGGCAGTCATATCAAGTAACATAATGTCCAGGCGCATCTTTGCTAGCCAAGGGTTTCTGATTATGAGGAGAGTACCGTATCAGAATCCCTTGGCTAGCGAAGATGGCAGAGGCGTGGATCTAAAAAAAATTCAAAAAAAGGGGGGGGGGTGAAGAGGAAAAGAGTTATTACGAGTATATAACGTACGTTTTACATTTATACATGCAATTAATAACTTGATAGGATGCAGGGAGGGGCGTGGTTTTTAGGGAGGTTGATCAATCTGGAAAAAAATACTTGTATGAATTACCTGAAACTTTTTGAAAAGGAGAGGAAAATAAATCCGAAAATCCTGTCTTGTAAAGGGGGTGGGGTTTAATTTTGTTTTCACAACCAAATTTCTTATATATTATAACGTTATCCTTTCACTAAACATTTTGTAGGGTAAAAATACAACAAAAATTTGGGACTCTCTTCTTAAATTCTTTCTCTTTCTCTCTTTTTTGCAAATCCAAAGGGGGGGGGGGGTGCAACCCCTGTAAGTCCACTCTGGATCAGCCACTGATGAACGTACGTTGCCTAATTGGTGAGTAAATAACAAGTTCATGCAATATTACATTACATTAACTATTCCTGAGACTTACCCGCAGATTACTTCTTCATTCCTCAAACACAGCTTCGTCAACGTTACTTTGAAAAGTCTGCCAAAAGTATGACGTAGTGATGACGTAGTCGTTGACATTTCGGTCTCCTATATATTTGACAACGTTAGACTAATGTGTATGATGAAAAATAATTCAATGGCATTACATTTTGCATCATTGTATCTTACAAAATATTCTAGCATTTTTCAAAAAAAAAAAACACAGTCGGCTACGTTTTTTTTTTTCTTTTTTTCCAGTTCCATTTTTTAAGTTTACCAATTTACCGAAATTCAAGGCCACGACAAGCAATGATCCTAGCTTATCCTGTCCTTTGTATCATTAGACAAGCACACTGACCTACGTGTAAGGTGTAGGTGCATAGAAATGCTGGTGTCTTGGGGGAAATGTAATCGCTCAAGAAAAAAAAAGAATCATTGAGCGTATCATGAATCAAATTCATCTAAACAATGTCATAGAGATTGTCATTGTCAAATGAAATATAATGTTAAGATGTATTTGATTACAATCGACTCAAAGGCTGCTTTTGACCTTGGAAAACAGATGATTTACATGTACTATGACTTTCTCTGTAGTGTATGTAGCAAGCTTCATTTTTTATCATCAACTTTTATTAACATATTTACTACTGGATTACTCCTACGTTTATTTATGTATTCAACAATATATCCTGTTGTTGCTCTCTCTCTCTCTCTCTCTCTCTCTCTCTCTCTCTCTCTCTCTCTCTCTCTCATATTCATATTGTACAAATCCATTAGATTTCTTCTGTATAATAGAGCATGTTACATTTGTGTGAATCGACATAACTTGTATTTAGAATACTAATATGTGAATTTTTCAAGAATATATATTTGCCTTCTAAAAATAGAGCGCAATGCTATATAGTATTTACATATTTAATGCATTAATCGATTCGATCATCTCTGTTCAATAAATACATGTATAATGTTTGCAAAATGATTATGAGTAAACTTTAAGTTGTAAACATAGTTGACTACACTGTTTAAATGTGTACACCTATGAATGTAGTGATCACTCATTATTTTGTATGTAAATTTTTTGTATGCCAACATGTTTAGTGAATCAATAAATTAAATTAAATTTCAAATATCTACTTTTTAAAGCAGCTTTAACCCGTTTTTGTTACTATCTCAGGGTTTTTGTTTAAAGAAATTGTTTCCGAAATCTTTCTGATTTTCTGTAGTACTTGCCTGTATTTTCTCCTTGTCGTTTTACAATAAAATAAAGATATTTTAAGAGACAATTTTACGATGTAAGATTTCATTGAAGAAAAAAAAAGCGCTCGAATTCCTGCTGCCTGGCGAGGACCGATCAGAAATTATCTGCTCCGTTTACAGATTATTCAATGGACAGTTTTCTATTTATAAAAAAAATACGCAAAGATTTATTAAATATTTTACTTTCCTGGTAGATAATTTTATTTAATTTTGCAAAAATAACTCCCCAGATACTTCATCATTTATTCATTGATAAGTTTGTCCAGATAAAAGAAAAATATAGAGAAAGGGAAATAACCATGGCAGTATTCATCATGTTGAGATGGTACGAAGTTCTCCCATTCGGACGCATCATTACTTTTAGCAAGAACTAATTCTTATAATCTGATATCTTCAAACTTTCCATCATCATATATAATTGAAATGATGGTAGGCATGAAAATGAGCTAAGAAAACTACAGATTGTTTAATAGTGTTCATTGAATCTGATTGAAAATGAATTTTATTTTATACATCAATGTCCTTTTATTAAGAACAATGATTGAAGTATTCAAGAAGGCACATATTTACTTCAAAGCGTATAAAATTTAAACGAACTTTGTTCATGATCTCATCAATACTCCAAGAAGATTGTATTTGTAAATCATACGTGTTTCATGTTGACAGGTTACTATTCATATCTTTATTATGCTTACAATTACCTGAGTTGTTATATATATATATATATATATATATATATATATATATATATATATATATATATATATATATATATATATATATATATATATATATATATATAGAACATAGTAGTAAATTCTATATTCAGATATGTCTGATGGCAAACAGACGTAAAAGACGTAACAAACTTGAAAGAGTTAAAGACGTACAACACACTGGGGGAGATAACTCTTGCGATTTCAATTGAACGTTTGACGTGACGTCAAATTTAACGTCAAAAATAAAGCGTCAAAACGACGAGTAAAACGATCCCGATGTATATCAATCATGAAAGAAAATTGGGATATGGGGCTTGGCTGTGATTGTGCGTACCATACTCAATCAAGGAGTATTTTTTAATTAACCCGATTAAACTTCGTAAAAAGCAAGACATAAAATACCATCCCTTAATGCTTATTTCATTTCATTTCATATACAATAAATTGTATTTTTATCAAAGGGCAGAATTTTCTTTTATTCTGAAAATTTTATTTTACATTGCCGAAATTCTCATTATGTACAATTGGCTATATAACATTCCGATTAATGACCTTCATTACAATTTGTGCATGCACGATATAAATACATGTATTGTTTTTCTTCTTTAATCAAATAAAACAACAATAAATAAACAAAAAACATTTTACAATGTAAAATCGATGTTGTTCTCAGACCCTTACTGATCAAAGAGGAACAACTCTGAAAATGTAGGAGATGTTTATTTTCCTCCCTTTATTCACGGTTTTCCACAGAATCAGATACATTTACAGCAAGACCTGATAAATCCGAGAATTGAATACTATAGACCTCACATACACAATGTAAGTATAGAATTGAAAAGAATTGTTCACTTGTACTGAAATCATCTGCATTTATGAATATCCTATTGCAGCAAATCGTAACTTTGACTTTCTGTCAACAATGTCGGTTCGCATTTCCTCGAATCAAAACAAAACGTAGCCTATAAGATTTTAAAAAATATCAATGTGCGATTTGATATAAATTGAAATAGATGAAGAGTTTAATGTTTGATATTTTGGAGTTAATGTGGACGAATACGGAATTTTCATTTGAACTTTAGAAGCGACGACATTGAAAGAAATGCGTACAATATCATGAGGGGTGTATGTACATCTAATGCAAATGTCGATGTATCCCCACGGCCACATACTGTCTCGTTTGAAAATAATGACATGAAAGAAACTACAATTATTCCATTTATATCACAGGAGAGTTGAACAAAAACCATTTTTTAATGAATAAAATTAAAGAAATAAAAAAATTAAAAATCAACATATATTCAAGTTCAACAAAACTTGAATTCGTATCCAGGTTTCATGTGATATGGAATGCATAACGCATATGTATATGGACTAAACACTAAAATCTTTCAATAATTTTTTCCTGATACATATAAAAAGAGTAGTCAATATTTATTCTGCATTCATGAATTTCAAAACTAATGCATACTTCCGGGATTCTTGACGAAATACCAGTATATTTGCACTGTAAACGACGTTTCGTCAAACGCTAATGGTCTGCGACGCAAAATAGGAAGGGGTGGGGGTGATAGGGGTATTCAAAAATTGCCTAAAAATCTACATTTAAATAGGCTTTACATATGAGAACTTTTAAATTTGTAAGTTAATATATTTCTGAAGCAAAAGCAATATTCCAATTTGATAATTTTACGCAGTCACATTGTTGGGGTTCGCAATTACGCCCGTTATGAAAATTATCCGATGTTTCAAACTATCGTTGCAAACTTGGCATACCCAACAAACTAGACAGTGATTCCTTCTATTTATATTTCATTGTGAAAAAAAAAATTGTAATATACTGTAAAATCACATATTTTCGTGGGTCAAATTTTCGTGGTTTGAGGAAAAACTCTTGGTTCATGGGGATTTGATTTCGTGGATCTTTTTAGTAGTTATGTATGTAACATTTCTCATTTCGTAGTGGACATGAATTAGTGGGTCTCATCATACCACGAAAACGACGCAAATTAACCCCCCCCCCCCCACACACACACACACGAATATTTGTGATTTAACAGTAGATTAAAAAAAATAATGTTGCCGAAGAGATTTTAAATACACGAGGCCATTTAATTTCAATAGTCCCTGCCCACTGACGTCAGACACAATATCAGCCGCATGTCTCCTAGGCTCCGGACTTTTCGCTTGGCGAAATTTACATTCCAGTTGAATTATCAAGAAATCAACTCACTTAACATAAAAAGAGTTATCAGTACCTAGAAAACAAATAGAAATGTAAAAATATGCCTAAAATTCAAGGTACATTTGTATACCAATAACTGTTTCATTTAATTAGAGCAAAAATGGCCATATAGCTAGTCACAAACTGTTCACTTCAATGCAAAAACTCCCTCCAATGTGGAGGATACATTTCTTGAATTTGCATGAGGACTTGACTTCAGGTCTTTAGTTTTTTTTATCAGGACACCTGAGTCACGATTGCTCTTTTTTTGTTTGTCAATTATCAACATTTTGAACATTTTCATCCTTTTGACTTTTCGCATCATTGGATGATTAGGAACAAATTTTGTGAATTTCATAGTTCTTGTCCATGTGGACAAGAAAGGGAGGAGGGCTAAACCCATGAGGATTCATTTCATTTTTTTTGACATCAAACAGGCACAATACCTCCTACCAAAAATTTGAAATCCATGGCCCCTGGATTAGGGGTGCTGTAGTTATGGCGGGGCGCTTTTATGGACATGAAGTAATATTTCCATTTCTAAATTTTTTCTCTATAATAACCCTTTGAAAGTAAGCGGAGTTGATTTCCTGATAATTCTGCCGGAATGTAAATTAGGCAGGTCGATAGGTCAGCAGCTAAGGAGGCCTAATACGCATGCAAATCTCGTGCGCATCTGTCTCTGTGTCTGACGCTAAGGAGGCCAAATATGCATGTAAATCTCGTGCGGCTGCCTTTGTGTTTGACGTCAGTGTGCGAGGACTATTGAAATTGGCATGGAAGTCCTCGTGTAATTTTAAATCGATTAGTCTACATTCTTAATGTCTAAGTCTACAATTTTATTTCACAATGAAATGGAAATATAAGGAATCACTGTCTAGTTTTGAGAGTATGCCAGGGACATCAACAATAGTGGGAAACATGGGATAATTTTAGCATAACGGGCTTCGCCCGTTATGCAAATTATCCCATGTTTCCCACTATTGTTGATGCCCTGGCATACTCTCAAAACTAGACAGTGATTCCTTAAATAATCCATCTTTTTTTTCAAAATCTTTTCTCTCTTTGTACATTAAGTGGGTAAGTAAGGTGCATGGTTAAGAAGATATCTTAAAAATTGTAAAAGATGTTGCCTCAAAGCCAAAAGTTCTCATACTGTTCTATAAGATACCAATGGAGTAAGAGACAGCAACGCTGTCACAGCGTTAAGTAAGAACCCCTCTGAAGATGCATCAGGTGATTCCCTGGGAGCAGTCTTACATCGGGGCAAAACGGAAAGTGTGTTATCAGCTATACCAACCGTGGCCTCAACAAACCATACATAAGAGAGAATTTTTGCATTGAAGTGAGTAGTTTGAGATAAATTCAAACACTATCTTTACGGCCAACATCTAGCAGTCCTACATGTAAAAGGTAACCGCGCAGTTGTATCAACTTATTACCTGGTATGATACCATTTTTGCAAAGTCCATAAATCCTCTCTTTTTTTTTTTTTTTTTTTTTTTTTGGTGTATAGTGATTCCTTACCCAGAGAATGTTACACTCGTGAGATAACATTCGATTTGAATTGATTACCAGTGCAATATTGTCCAGATTTGTAGCAAAATGCAACTCGTAAGGTGCTATCAGCATTATGACGTCGCGCACAGAATTGGGGCTGATTTTGTAACGTCAAAATATCAATTTCTGACGTGACTGTTAAGCGTTAAAACGTCAAAAAATTAAGGCGTAACAAATTAGACTAGACATCCAATTTTACTCTTGTTTTCTTAAAAATGCCAAAGTCATTAGTGTTTCGTTAAATACAAAATTTTATTTTATTTGCACATTTGAAAATTAAGAATTTATCTGTTACAATTTTTCCATTAAAAAGAGAATACAGCTCACAATAATTATATACGTTCCGTTAAATAACATTTTATGCATATTTGTGTCGTAGTAACAAAACCGACTAGACATCAAAATCGCTCTATCAGTCTCTCTTGTTACTTGCTTATAATTTTTAAAAGAAATATTTAATGACTTCTTGATTTGCACATTTTATTTATCATTTTAGTTTTACGAAAAGAACAAGTTATATAGCAAAAAATCTTTACCAAACATTCAATCTTTACTTATTACTCGTCAAAATCACGGCATATTACAGATTGCTTCCAATTTTACGAACAGTCGGAATCGGTCAGTATATTGAAAATTTATTGATGAATTTTGTGTGACATCATCACATGACGTTATAAAAGATTGGTACAAATTGGCAGAAAAGTCCATGTAGCCAAAACGATAAAATGACCCAAAATACTAACGCCCGTCGTTTACAGTTTTACGAGTTACGCAATTTAAAACCCCAATACTATGCGCGACGTCTATATAAATATTGCGCATTGGTTGACACTGGTTTTCTTGGGTTGAAAAAGTTCAATCTTACACTCAACTTCATGCAATATTTATTGCATTATACTGAACGTTTTATACATAAAGATTTAGAGTGTGAAGGGCGTGTGATTCTGGTGTCAAGTAGTTGTCTCATTTGCGTTCTTACTTCAAACATCATGATCTGATTGACATTTATCGATACGGTTTTTGGAGACCAGGTCTTCCAACAATCTATTGGAATTCCTATGGGTATCAATTGCGCCCCGTTATAAGCAGACCAATTTTTGTATTTTAAAATATGAACCAATATTTGTTCAAAATTTTATACGTGAACTGAAGAAAACACTTAAATTGCCGTGGCCTTCAACTCGACATTGAGATTATCGACGATGAATTGTAAATTAGCATTGGTTATTTCCATTCTTATTTCGAAGATATCCTGTTGAGTTTGAAATAAAAGATACCTCAGAGTCTGACACTTGTTTTATATTTGTATATTTTACTAGAAAAAGACGCTTATAGTAATCTTAACAACTATCGCCAACTTCCTTTACTTATGCAGCAATGCACCTTCATCACCCGCATACAGGGTTTATATCTATCTGTTGATTCGATACGCAAGAGCATGCTACACGTATGAACAATTTTTAAAACTAGGTAAATTATTGAAAAAGAAGTTGCTGAAACAAGAATATCAGCAGTCCCGTTTAAAGTCATCATTTCGTACGTTCTATTGTCCATACAATGATCTTGTCAGCAAATACTATTTGTTATTAAATTTGCTAGGTCATTATATACACACTGAATGGTCGACAAATTACCCCGTTATTCCCCGATCATGACAAGGAGCACACGACAGGAGTGACCGGTCGACAGGAGACGCTCACTCCTCCATGACACCTGATCCCACATCTGCATGGTCGTGTATTAGAGGTCCGTGTTATTTGCTCTGCTCCAAATTTTGTATTGTTTAATGGACTTTTAAGCTTGAAAACTGTTCGTTATATTCATATGTTTATTCAATGAAATGTGGACTTTGAAAATTTTATTTTCTGGAATTAATATTTTTGTCTCAATCAGACTTATACTCCATTTCATTGAATATTGCACTTAATTTTATTTACAAACAACATTTTGTACATAATAACAGTTTTGTATAATATGTAACACAATAGTAAATAATCAACAAATTTACATAACAGATATACATGTATTTACAATTGATTGTCTTCTAAACAGTCAAATAAACAATGTAACAATAAATGTTTGGAGATTTTTTAAAAAAAAAAAATTCTAGTGTAATAGCCACTCTATTACCTATCTAATGTCTCAGAAATTGAAAATATATGTACAAAGGCAGTCACCAATAACAATGAAATATGACATAACAAAAATATTCAATACACATTTTTTATCAGAAAATAATAGTCACTGTGAACACTGTCAAAATAATTTGTCTATTTTTTGGAATAAAATTATTCTTTACTGAAAAGAAAGGACTGGAAACAAGTTCATTTCCTCATCATTTACTTGGATGTTATTCGGAACTTCGTTTGCTCGGGATTTATCGCAGCAGGTAAAGTAGTATAAAGATGATAATATTATTTTGTGATACAATCTTCTTTATTTCTACCCAGATGATAGGTTTTACAGATACAGAAGAAAATAATTTAATATTTTTTTCTGGGAGGGAGTAATGATTACAGGAAACCGAGTGAAGCTGTGTGTTTGCAAGTGGGACCCATTCCTCCTTATACATTGTATACATACTAAAATTTGTCTTTTTTCTCCATTTTCAATACAAATTAATTCAATTTTGTTTTATATTTTGAGTTACTGCTTATCAATTACTAAAATCAGCTTTGTTGTTTTTGTTTGTAGTTTACTTTACAAATGCATTTTTTGG
>NW_026918247.1:0-142216 GCF_032062105.1 Saccostrea cuccullata
TTAGTCAGATGTGTAGTTTACAAGATCACTCGTGGACAAAATTTTCCCAGGAAGAAGAAAAATAATAATAATAAGAAGAAACAGAGTAAAAACAATATGTTCCCCAACTTCGTTGGGGAACATAATAACTAGTGCTGGTGACGAATACGTGCCAGATGTACCCGAACGCTTCCATTTCCTTTTTGGTGCCATATTCCCTGTAAGTTTCATTAAATAGGACAAACTTTATGCATTTGAGACTTTAACAACGTTTACCTAGAAGTGTACCATGTTCATTCAAATTTTAACATTGCACACTTGCGCATGTGAATGCGTGTGCGTAATGACCATATCATCTTATCTTCACAATCTATATATTTTAATATACTAAATATTAAAATATTTAATCCAAAAGTATAAAAAAATACGCTCATTCAAGTGTATTTTTGATTTTATCCATTTCCACGTGCACGCACGGGCATACATGAACATGGTGACCATACCTTCTTGTAAAAGTCCATTACATCTATCTATGTTCTAAATCCCACCCCGTTTGGTTGAAAACCAAGGGAGTGATAGCTGTTTAAAGTTTCAGCCAATCAGATTGCAGTGCACGTACTTGCACGTGTATGCATGTGCATGGTGATCAAACCTTCTTGTAGAAGTCCATTATATATATCTATGTTCCAAATCTCATCCTGTTTGGTTGAAAAACAAGTGAGTTATAGCCATTTGTAGTTTCAGCCAATCAGATTGCAGCAGTCGTACACGCACGTGTATGCATGTGCATGGTGACCATACCTTCTTGTAGAAGTCCATTATATATATCTATGTTCCAAATCCCATCCTGTTTGGTTGAAAACCAAGGGAGTTATAGCTATTTAAAATTTTAGCCAATCAGATTGCAGCACACGTGCATGCACGTGTTATATCATGATAATTGCTATATATCATTTTGTAGAAAAGATATATCCTAATGCATGGCTATGTCACATTATCTCAAAATTTCAAAGGATTTCAAATCAAAAAAAAATGTAAAAAAGATATTGTATATCAGTCAAGATACTCTTGTTGCTACAGCAACAAATAAGGTCTTCCGTTCTTCAGACTTCTTTACTTATCTGTAAGAAGGATATTTTTCTATAAAAAAAAAATAAAGGACAAAATGCAAAAAAAAAAAAGAAGAATCCTCGATCTAGGCTCGATCCCAAAACCAGAATGAAAGTCTGACACGCTAACCACTGAGCCATCGAGTTCGACAACAAAAAAGATTTTTTGTAAACTTATCATTTTGAGGTTGAAGGAAGTAGTTTCGTAGTACTCATTCTATAAAATATATTTATGGGATAGTATGATATTCAATTAATAAAGTTTTTCTCTCATAACCGGAAGTTTCTGTTTTTGTTTCTTTTGGGACGGACATATATCGGAACAACAATTAAGATGCAATAGTGTGATGCCAAGAAGTATTCCTAAAAGAAAAGTTAAAATTCATGATTTCTTTGATCACTTCCTGTGACGACCGGAAGTGACGGCAGACAATCTAATCTTAATTATTTTTGCCAACTCATCAAGATTAACCACTTTATTAAGTTTGGTGTCTTAATCTCTCAACGTTTACGAGATCTAGCTATGATAACTTCTCATTTTGAGGACAGGAAATCACGCGACCGGAAGTGAGTTTTGCAAAAATTTCTTGACGTTAATGTAGACAGTTGCAGTCTGAATAGCATATCCAAAAATCATTACAAATACTTCATAAATAAATGATATTTATTGGAAAGAAAAACACTGAAATTATGTAGTTTCCCTCTTTTAACCGGAAGTTGTCTCTTTTTGTTTCCAGTGATACTGATAATTGAAAACAACAAATAAGATGCTCTAATGTGAGGCTAAAACAGTTTCATAAAAGAAAAGTTGAAAATTTCGATTTTTTGGATCACTTCCTGTGACGACCGGAAGTGACGGCAGACGATCTTATCACAACTAATTTTGCCTACTTATCAAGATCTATCACTCTAGATAGGTTTGGTGTCTTTATCTTTTACCGTTTACGAGATCTAGCTATGATAACTTCTCATTTTGAGGACCGGAAATCACGCGACCGGAAGTAAATTTTACAAAGATATTTGACGTTACTGTAGACATTTGCAGTCTGAATAACATATCCAAAAACCATTTCAAATACCTTACGCATAAAAAATATTTATGGGAGAGAAAAATACTGAAAATATGCAGTTTTTCTCTTATAACCGGAAGTTGTCGTTTTTGTTTCCGGTGAGACTGATATATTTCGAAACTACAAACAAGATTCTATAATGTGATGCAAAAAAGTTTCAAAAAATAAAAAGTTGAAATTTTCGATTTCTTTGATCACTTCCTGTAACGACCAGAAGTGACGGCGCACGATGTTAACCCAATTGGTTTTGCCTACTTATCAAGATCTATTACTCATATAAGTTTGGTGTCTTCATCTTTTACCGTTTCTGAGATATGACTCGGACAAAACTTTTTAAAAAAAAAGCGGAAATCGGACATAACTGACGACCGGAAGTGAATTTTGAAAAATTGAAAACTGCATTTGAAAGATATTTTGACACTCTATCATCTCTGAAAATTTCATTTGAATCTGTCCAGGCATCTCTGAGAAATCGGCAAAACAAAAAGGAAAAAATAATAATAATAATAAAAAGAAAAAACAGTAGAATCACTATAAGGTCTTCCGTCTGAAACGGAAGACCTTAATAACTAGTGCTAATTGTAACGGGAACCGTTACAGATGTTCCCCAAACGCTCCCCAACTCCCTTCTCGTGCCATATTCCCTGTAAGTTTCATTAAAGAAGGCAAAATCTATGCATTTAAGACGTAAACAACGTTTTCCCCAAAGTATACCAAGTATTTCAAATTTAAGCAATGCAGGCGTGCGCATGTGATTGCTTGAGCGTAATGACGATATTATCTTGTCTACACTATTTTACTCATATGCACGTGCACGCACGTGCATGATGACCATACCTTCTTGTAGGAGTCCACTATGTCTGTCTATGTTCTTAATCCCATCCTGTTTGGTTGAAAAACAAGGGAGTTATAGCCATTTAAAGTTTAAGCCAATCAGATTGCAGCGCACGTGCATGCGCATGTTTCCATGACAATTATTATATATCATATTGTAGGACATCTTAAAGTTTGCCTATGTTTTAAATTTCAAAGCATTCTGTAAAAAAACAGAAAAGATATTGAGATTTTTGTTTCAGCCAATCAGAGCAAAGCGCACGTGCACGCACATGCATGCATGTGAATGTTGACCATACCATCCTGTAGGAGTCCTTTATGTCTATCTATGTTGTAAATCCCATGCTGTTTGGTTGAAAACCAAGGGAGTTATAGTCATTTAAAGTTTCAACCAATCAGATTGCAGCGCACGTGCATGCGCGTAATTTCATGAAAAATTTTATATATCATATTGTAGTACATCCTAATGCATGTCTATGTTATAAATTTCAAAGCATTTCAATCATAAAACAAAAAAGATATTAAGATTTCTGTTTCAGCCAATCAGAGCAAAGCGCACGTGCATGCGCGTGAGTTCTTAAAAATTTGACCATGTCATCTTATGTACACAACTTATATATCTTTATATAATGAGTTTCAAAACATTTTATCAAAAAATATAAAAGTTACAACCATATTAAATATATCAGTCAGTTTACTCATTGCACGCGCCCGCACGTGCATGCGAATGCGCGCAAAATGACCTTCGTTCGGCACATCTACACAACATGCCTACTAACCCTAAAAAGGTTTTAACTTAGTTTGGTGAACAGTTTCTGAGAACACTTCCGGACAAAAAAGTACCGGAGAAGAAATAAGAAGAAAAAAGAATAATAATAATAACTAGAAACGAAACTCGTTGCGAGCAACGAGAGGTCTTCCGTCCGATTCAGAAAAAAATAACGTAAAATCAAACTGAAAAAGTGATTTTAAAAATCGGACACACAGGGGATCGAATCCGGGTCGCCAGCGTGAAAATCCTTTGCAGTACCCATTACACCTTTGGGAACCCGCTTCAAATTTAACATTCGAATATCGCGAGATTGCTTTTTTTTAATTCCAACATACATGACATTTTTTTAAAAATTCAGTTTGGAATTGTAAAATGACAGCCAGCTTGCCAAACTTTTGTCAAGATGATCACATCGGAATTTGTAACTTGAATTTTAACAGTAATTTTTAGGATAGATAATCTATTAATGATGAACAGATGATACAGTTTTCTTTCCTTTTTTCGATATGTATTCAACTTTTTATCCCATGCAACTCCATATACAGGCATGCCAATGTTATATATTTCTGCACTATTGTCGCCATTTATCTACTACTAAGTCGGCTCATGATGCATTATTTCGTGCCAAACGTCACAAGTAGTTCTTAACTCTATTCCTTTGAAATGTTTGATTTATTTGATGGATGTGATAGCTTCAATGAAAATTAAAAATGTATGTTCTTATAACCAGAATTTCGAGCGTTAGAAAGTACGAGAATATTTATCACATTATACAAAAATAATTTCGTATACGGCCAAGTAACAATAAAGCTGTGAATTCGGTAAGATTTTCCACGAATTTTGTATCCTGTTTACCCCCAAAGTGGAGATGAGTTACACGTTCATGAAAAGACTGGAATGAAAAAAAAAATCACTCGTCCTCCGACGGTCAAGGAATCTGATACTATTTATGTCAGTAACTTGCATTTATTACAAGAATATTTATAAAACCTTTAATAAATAATCTTTTAAAAATGTTTTTCTTATTTTTGTCTTTTCTATTCATTTAATATGTCACAAGCCTGCGTAAAGAAAAATAAACAGAAGTCAATTCGTACTTCAGAAACATAGTGAATATTAAGTCAGGCAAGTTTCTTGAAAAGTATTATAACCACGGTTTAGGATAAGTTTTCCCTGGTGCAAAATAAAAGATTGTTGTCATCGTATTTCCACTTGAAGTCATGTTGTATTCTACTTTGAGATGCAGGCAAAAGCAATTTCAATAGACGTTTGAGGAAAACTCTTATTAAAACAATACTCAATGCAACGTAATTGGGATGTAGCAATCTAAAGAATCCTTTACATTTCATAAATCTCTTTGGTAGAAGTTTCGTTCATCTAAACGCTCAGCTGACCCTCTAGAACCCGACTTGCTTAATGGCGGGGTTCACGGAGACGCCCCGCCATCTTGGACACGCTTCAGATTTTTAAATGTGAATATCTAGTGTGTGGATTGATCAATTCTAAAATAAATTATATATTAGGCCTTTCCAGTAGGGTCTCCATTAACATTGATTATATCAAAGAAAAATATTGAAAAACAAAAAAAGTTGAAAAAGTGCACATTTTGAATTCACTTCCTGTAGCAACCGGAAGTACTGACGACGCTAACGAAGTCAAAATTGCACATCTATAAGTCATGGTCTATCATCTCTAATAAGTCTCCAGTTAATATCTTTAGCCGTTTTCGAGAACACTCGAAGACAAAATTGCATTTTAAAATCAGGAAATTGCCTATAACTTGGCACTGGTACCGAATTTTCCAACAAACGGAATTTTATATAAAATTCATATAATGACCTATAATTCCTGAAATTTTTATTGAAATCCATCGAATAGTTGACGAGAAATCGCCTGCACAAAATTTTGTCTAAAAAAAAAAGAATAATAATAATAAGAAACAATAGAATCACTATAAGGTCTTCCGTGAAGACGGAAGACCTTAACTAGAGCAAAGCTCGTTGCAAAGCAACGAGTAGGTCTTCCGTCCTGTTTGACCGGAAGTAGTTTTCATTTTTAACGAATATGAGAAATAACGCCCAAAATTGGTTGAATCCTCAAAATCTATGTTAATTAATGCAAAAATAAGCCATTTTTTGCTACTTCCGGTTTGACCGGAAGTGACGTCGTCGGGCGTATTTTGACGACGCCCGTAGATTAAGCTTGAAATTTTGAACAACTTTGCTTCTTTGATGTATTAAAAATTCTCAATACTTTTTGAGATATAAAGGAAAAACTTATGGCCCCTCCAGTCCCTTAATTTTAGGGGCCAGCCCTTTTTTCGAGATATCATTTGAAAGATCTTGGAATTCTACATTTCTTTTGTTCTATATCTTATAACAAAATATTTCAAAGTAAAAAGATATCATAGAAAAGGTTGTAAAAAATTTGAAATTCGCGATAGGACAATTTTCGGGCCATAGCGAGCGCCGACGCGCGGCACTTCCGATAAAAATGAAATTCATTTTGCACATCTATAGACTTAGGACTATCATAGCTGAAATTATCACGCTTCTTTCTTAAGCCAGTTTTTAGAACGTTCGCGGACAACCTGACCCTTCAAAAATCATAAAATCGACAATATTTCCGGACCGGAAGTGACGTCATCAAAACGGAAAAAAATGAATCAAGTTCAAGTAATGTTACATGAGTCCTGAAAGTTTCATGGAAATCCATCGAGCCGTTTTCGAGAAATCGCGTGCACAAAATCGGTAAGAAAAAAAAGAATAATAATAGGTAAGAAAAAAAGTGAAAAAGAAACCGAAGAATAACAAGAAGGTCTTCCGCTGAAGACGGAAGACCTTAACTAGTGCTAATTGTAACGGGAACCGTTACAGATGTTCCCCAAACGCTCCCCAACTCCCTTTTGGTGCCATATTCCCTGTAAGCCTTACTAAATAAGACAACATCTGTGCATTTTTGACTTTAACAACGTTTTCCCAAAAGGATACTAATTATATTCAAATTTTAACATTGCACGCGTGCCTATGTGAATGCACGTGCATAATGATCATATAATCTTCTCTACACTTTCTATATATTAAGATATACTTTATATGAAAGCATTTACTTCAAAAGTATTAAAAATCACTCATTCAAGTGTATTTTTAATTTCACTCGTTCCAAACGCACGCACGTGCCTGCACGTGCATGATGACCATACCTTCTTGTAGGAGGCCCTTATATCTATTTATGTTCTAAATCCCATCCTGTTTGGTTGGAAAACAAGGGAATTATAGCCATTTCAAGTTTCAGCCAATCAGATTGCAGCACACGTGCATCCACGTGATTTCAAGAATTTTTTTCTAAATCATATTGTAGAATATCCTAATGCATAACTATATTTTAAATTTCAAAGCATTTCGTCAAAAATCAAAGGAGATATAGCCATTTCAAGTTTCAGCCAATCAGATTGCAGCACACGTGCATGCGCGTGATTTCTTGAAATTTTTTGTATATCATATTGCAGGATATCCTAATGCATGACTATGTTTTAAATTCCAAAGCATTTCATCAAAAAACAAAGGAGATATAACCATTTAAAGTTTCAGCCGATCAGATTGCAGCGCACGTGCATGCGCGTGATTTCATGAAATTTTTTCCATATTATATTGTAGGATATCCTAATTCATTACAATGTTAAAAAATTCAAAGCATTTCATCGGAAAACAAAAGAGATATTGAGATTTTTGTTTCAGCCAATCAGATTGCAGCGCACGTGCATGCGCGTGAGTTCATGCTAATTTGACAGTGTCATATTATTAACACTTTTAATATATCCTTATGTAATGAGTTTCAAAGCATTTCATCAAAAAATGTAAAAGTTAAAGCTATATTAAGTATATCAGTCAATTCACTCATTTCACGCGCACGCACGTGCAGGCGTATGCGCGCAAAATGACCTTCGTTCCGCACACCTACACTACACACCTATTAACCCTAAAAAGGTTTTAGGTCAGTTGGGTGAACAGTTTCTGAGAACACTCGCGGACAAAAAAGTACCGGAGAACAAATAAGAAAAAAAATAATAATAACTAGTGCTAATTGTAACGGGAACCGTTACAGATGTTCCCCAAACGCTCCCCAACTCCCTTCTCGTGCCATATTCCCTGTAAGTTTCATTAAAGAGTGCAAAATCTATGCATTTAAGACGTAAACAACGTTTTCCCAAAAGTATACCAAGTATTTCAAATTTAAGCAATGCAGGCGTGCACATGTGATTGCATGAGTGTAATGACGATATCATCTTGTCTACACTATTTTACTCATATGCACGTGCACGCACGTGCATGATGACCATACCTTCTTGTAGGAGTCCATTATGTCTGTCTATGTTCTTAATCCCATCCTGTTTGGTTGAAAAACAAGGGAGTTATAGCCATTTAAAGTTTAAGCCAATCAGATTGCAGCGCACGTGCATGCGCATGTTTTCATGACAATTATTATATATCATATTGTAGGACATCTTAAAGTATGCCTATGTTTTAAATTTCAAAGCATTTTGTAAAAAAACAGAAAAGATATTGAGATTTTTGTTTCAGCCAATCAGAGCAAAGCGCATGTGCACGCACGTTCATGCATGTGAATGGTGACCATACCATCTTGTAGGAGTCCTTTATGTCTATCTATGTTCTAATTCCCATGCTGTTTGGTTGAAAACCAAGGGAGTTATAGTCATTTAAAGTTTCAGCCAATCACATTGCAGCGCACGTGCATGCGCGTGATTTCATGAAATTTTTTAATAGCATATTGTAGTACATACTAATACATGTTTATGTTATAAATTTCAAAGCATTTCATCATAAAACAAAAAAGATATTAAGATTTCTGTTTCAGCCAATCAGAGCAAAGCGCACGTGCATGCGCGTGAGTTCATGCAAATTTGACCATGTCATCTTATCTACACAACTTATATATCTTTATATAATGAGTTTCAAAACATTTTATCCAAAAATATTAAAGTAACAACCATATTAAATATAACAGTCAGTTTACTCATTGCACGCGCCCGCACGTGCATGCGAATGCGCGCAAAATGACCTTCGTTCGGCACATCTACACAACATGCCTACTAATCCTAAAAAGGTTTTAACTTAGTTTGGTGAACAGTTTCTGAGAACACTTCCGGACAAAAAAGTACCGGAGAAGAAATAAGAAGAAAAAAGAATAATAATAATAATAATAATAATAATAAGAAACAGAGTAAAAACAATATGTTCCCCAACTTCGTTTGGGGAACATAATAATAAGAAACAGAGTAAAAACAATATGTTCCCAAACTCCGTTTGGGGAACATAATAATAAGAAACAGAGTAAAAACAATATGTTCCCCAACTTCGTTTGGGGAACATAATAATAAGAAACAGAGTAAAAACAATATGTTCCCAAACTCCGTTTGGGGAACATAATAAGAAACAGAGTAAAAACAATATGTTCCCCAACTTCGTTTGGGGAACATAATAAGGTGAAACGAATTCACATGAGTATTTCCAGTGTAGGATTATAATTACTGAAGTCCTTCCGTAGGACGTTATACTTTTTATTGCATTCTGTTGGATACAGATGGATTATAAATTGCTTTAACATATAACCCGTATCCTTTTTTGGGGAAATTCTCATATTTTGGTTTGATATATTTTATGAGAAATAATGCCCGTGCATTGGTTCACTTTCTAATGGACTCTGAACAATGACCGAAGCAGGTATAATTGAAAATGAAGATAGTGACCAGTGATTGATCTCATAAACAAAACAGAGAGGCGAAGACAACAGAGATCAGGACCCGGCTTATTTTCCCAATGAAAACAATAAAAATTACATAATTCAGGTCGTTTAATGAACATTTGGCAAAAATAGCAACTCTGAAGACTTGTCATGGTAATTGTCTGTAGACAACCAACTCTGGAGTAACACATATGGGTTCTAATTCTTCACTCTTATTTCCACAACAATGGTATATTTCATTGTGGAGACGATTTTGAAAATCACGTTCTTGTGAACAATGCACGCGCTGACTAGTAATTATTTCGTAAGCTGATTAATTAGGATTTTCCTATTGACGGGATTGATGATTTTACCCACATGTTTTGTCCGTCTCTGTGTTTTATATCTTCACATTTTTCATCAATATGAATCATATAAAAACTAGTGCTAATTGTAACGGGGACCGTTACAGATGTTCCCCAAACGCTCCCCAACTCCCTTTTGGTGCCATATTCCCTGTAAGATTCATTAAATGGGACAAAATCTATGCATTTGAGACTGTAACAAGTTCATTCAAATTCAAGCATTGCACGCGTGCGCATGTGAATGCATGTGTGTAATGACCATATCATCTTGTCTACACAATCTATATATTTTATATACTAAATATTAAAGTATTTAATCCAAAAGTATTAAAAAATACATTCATTCAAGTTTATTTTTGATTTAACTCATTTCACGTGCACGCAAGTGCATACATGAGCATGGTGACCATATCTTCTTGTAGAAGTCCATTACATCTATCTATGTTCTAAATCCCACCCCGTTTGGTTGAAAACCAAGGGAGTTATAGCTGTTTAAAGTTTCAGCCAATCAGATTGCAGCGCACGTACTTGCACGTGTATGCATGTGCAGGTTGACCAAACCTTCTTGTAGAAGTCCATTATATATATATCTATGTTCCAAATCCCAACATGTTTGGTTGAAAACCAAGGGAGTTATAGCTGTTTAAAGTTTCAGCCAATCAGATTGCAGCGCACGTACATGCATGTGCATGTTGACCATACCTTCTTGTAGAAGTCCATTATATATATATCTATGTTCCAAATCCCATCCTGTTTGGTTGAAAATCAAGGGAGTTACAGCTATTTAAAGTTTCAGCCAATCAGATTGCAGCACACGTGCATGCACGTGTTTTTATGATAATTGCTATACATCTTATTGTAGGATATCTTAATGCATGGCTATGTTCAAAATTTCAAAGGATTTCCTCAAAAAGCAAGAAAGATATTGAGATTTAAGTTTCAGCCAATCAGAGCAAAGCGCACGTGCATGCGCGTGAGATCTTGCTATTTTGACCATGTCATCCTGTCTATACTACTAATATATCCTTATATTATGAGTTTCAAAGCATTTCATCAAAAAATTGAAAAGTTAAGGCAATATAGATTATATTGGCCATTTAACGTGTTGCACGTGCACGCTCATGCAAGCACGTGCGCGCAAAATGACCTTTGTTTGGCAAATCTACATAACATGCCTACTGACCTTAAAAACATTTTACCTAAGTCAGATGTGTAGTTTAGAAGATCACTCGTGGACAAAATTTTCCCAGGAAGAAGAAAAAAAATAATAATAATAACTAGTGCTAATTGTAACGGGAACCGTTACAGATGTTCCCCAAACGCTCCCCAAATCCCTTTTCGTGCCATATTCCCTGTAAGCTTTATTAAAAAAGGCAAACTCTATGCATTTAAGACTTTATCAACGTTTTCCCAGAAGTATACCAAGTATATTCAAATTTTAGCATAGCACGCGTGCGCATGTGAATGCATATGCATAATGACGATAACATCTTGTCTCCACTATTTAGAAATCTTGATATACTAAATATTGAAGCGTTTAATCCCTTTAAATCCCATTAAAAATACGATCATTCAGGTGTATTCTTAATTTTACCAATTTCACGTGCACGCACGTGCATGCATGTGCATGATGACCATACCCTCTTGTAGGAGTCTATTATGTCTGTGTAAGGTCCAAATCCCATCCTGTTTGGTTGAAAAACAAGGGAGTTATAGCCATTTACAGTTTAAACCAATCAGATTGCAGCGCACGTGCATGTGCATGCATTTATGAAAATTGTTACATATCATATTGTAGGATATCTTAATGCATGCCTATGTCCAAGATTTCATAGCATTTCGTCAAAAAACGAAAAAGATTTTGATAATTTTGTTTCAGCCAATCAGATCAAAGCGAACGTGCACGCACGTGCATGCATGTGCATGACGACCATATCTTCTTGTAGCAGTCCATTATGTCTGTCTAAGTTCTAAACCTCATCTTGTTTGGTTGAAAAACAAGGGAGTTATAGCCATTTAAAGTTTCGGCAAATCAGATTGCACCGCACGCGCATGCGCATGTTTTCATGACAATTGTTATATATCATTTTGTAGGACATGCTAAAGTATGCCTATGTTTTAAATTTCATAGCATTTTGTCAAAAAACAGAAAAGATATTGAGGTTTTTGTTTCAGCCAATCAGAGCAAAGCGCACGTGCATGCGCGTGAGTTCGTGCTAATTTGACAGTGTCATATTATTAACACTATTAATATATCCTTATATGATGAGTTTCAAAGCATTTCATCAAAAAATGTAAAAGTTATGACTATATTAAATATATCAGTCATTTCACTCATTTCACGCGCCCGCACGTGCAGGCGTATGCGCGCAAAATGACCTTCGTTCCGCA
The DNA here is from genome assembly GCF_032062105.1 of Saccostrea cuccullata. Taxonomy (NCBI): domain Eukaryota; kingdom Metazoa; phylum Mollusca; class Bivalvia; order Ostreida; family Ostreidae; genus Saccostrea; species Saccostrea cuccullata. The sequence continues at coordinate 12,263 of NW_026918247.1, forward strand.
CACCTACACTACACACCCATTAACCCTAGAAAGGTTTTAACTTAGTTTGGTGAACAGTTTCTGAGAACACTCGCGGACAAAAAAGTACCGGAGAACAAATAAGAAAAAAAATAATAATAATAATAATAAGAAACCGAGTAAAAACAATATGTTCCCAAACTCCGTTTGGGGAACATAACTAGTGCTTATTGTAACGGGAACCGTTACAGATGTTCCCCAAACGCTCCCCAACTCCCTTTCGGTGCCATATTTCCTGTAAGCTTCATTAAATAAGACAAACTCTGTGCATTTTTGACTTTAACAACGTTTTCCCAGAAGGATACCAATTATATTCAATTTTTAGCATTGCACCCAAGCACATGTGAATGCATGTGCGTTATGACCATATCATCTTGTCTACACTATTTATATATTTTAATATACTATATATTAAAGCATTCAGTCCAAAAGTAATAAAAATCACTCACTCAAGAGTATTTTTAAATATACTCGTTTCAAATACACGCACGTGCGTGCACGTGCATGTTGACCATACCTTCTTGTAGGAGTCCCTTACATCTATCTATATTCTAAGTCCCATCCTGTTTGGTTGAAAAACAACGGAGTTATAGCCATTTAAAGTTTCAGCCAATCAGATTGCAGCACACGTGCATGCGCGTGATTTCATGATTTTTTTATATCATTTTGTAGGATATTCTTATGCATGACTATATTTTAAATTTCAAAGAATTTCGTCAAAAAACAAAGGAGATATTGCCATTTAAAGTTTCAGCCAATCAGCTTGCAGCACGTGCACATGCGCATGCTTTCATGATTTTTTTCTATATCATTTTGTAGGATATCCTAATGCATGACTATATTTTAAATTTCAAAGAATTTCGTCAAAAAAACAAAGGAGAAATAGCCATTTAAAGTTTCAGCCAATCAGATTGCAGCACACGCGCATGCGCGTGATTTCATGATTTTTTTCTATTTCATGTTGTAGGATATCCTAATGCATGAATATATTTTAAATTTCAAAGAATTTCGTCAAAAATCAAAGGAGATATTGCCATTTAAAGTTTCAGCCAATCAGCTTGCAGCACGCACACATGCGCATGCTTTCATGAAAATTTTTATTTATCGTGCGGTAGATCTTCATAATGTAGGACTATGTTCAAAATTTCAAAGGATTATGACAAGAAACAAGAAAGTTATTGAGACTTTAGTTTCAGCCAATCAGAGCGAAGCGCACGTGCATGCGCGTGAGATCTTGCTATTTTGACCATGCTATCTTGTCTATACTCCTAATGTATCCTTACATTATGAGTTTCAAAAAATTTCATCAAAAAATAGAAAAGTTACGGCAATATCCATTATATTGGTAATTTCACCTGTTGCACGTGCGCGCTCTTGCAAGCACGTGCGCGCAAAATGACCTTTGTTTGGCAACTCTACATAACATGCCTACTTACCCTAAAAAGGTTTCACCTAAGTCGGATGTGTAGTTTACAAGATCACTCGTGGACAAAATTTTCCCAGGAAGAAGAAAAATAATAAGAATAATAATAATAAGAAACAGAGTAAAAACAATATGTTCCCCAACTTCGTTTGGGGAACATAATAACGAATAGTATACAAGAAAAAGGTCCATGTACAATATGGAGATATCGAACAGTATTCAAACTTAAAACGTCCCTGAAACAATACGAAATAGGTGCAGAGGAAACAAAACATCAGAGGTGGGATCAGGTGCCGTGGAGGAGTGAGCATCCCCTGCCGACCGGTCACACCCGCCGTGTGCTCTTTGTCATGACCTGGAAATAACGGAAAAGTCCGTCGTCAATTCAGTGTATAAATAATTGACTAACTAAGTGTTCACTAATCATTATTTCTTACCTCTAACAATGATTTGAGCGATGTTGTTTAACTGAGAGGACTAGGCAAAGCAGGTGGATCATATTAAGTCTTTTGTCAAATTCAAATCATTAATAACAAAGGTTTTCACAGCAGGAAGAATACCAATAAATTCGGATATATTTTGTTTCCTCACTTCAAATATCCAATGTCTAAAATCATAATCACAATGCAACAAAATCGATTTCATTTAAAAGAAAATAAAACCAAATATCACCGAGATATATACCTTTTGAATCCCAGGGGAGAAATATGTTTATTGACTATTCAGGGGAAATTAAGTCGTTGAAAAATAGCAATAATAAATAATGTTTATTTATAAAAAAAAAAATGATGTATGAAGTAATACTTATTTTCATATTGAATTTTATTGTACGGTTGCCTCGTCATAATTATAAAAAATAAAATAAGCTTACATAAAACGAAGTATGGGTTTGATTGACATGGAAATGTATTTAACAAAAAAGAAAAGAGACTTTTACTATTTTTTCTAAATTGGGAGGGGATCCACCTTTCATGTGAAAGAGGTTACAGAAGGTGCTGACGCATGAAGATGATTCATTACCCAAAGTCCGTTCGCATCGAATGAATTTCGAATAAATTTGTAAAGTCTCTTTATGAGTAGGCAGTAAGCAATTCTCAAGTGGACGTTTAGCAGGCAAACTTAACTCCCTTTACCCCGATTTTTTCTAGCTCAGTAGAAGTACGTTTTCGTTGCGGGACCGGGACTGCAGTAGCGAGGGGACGGGCGTACTGAACTACACACAGACAGCGGAGTACAACGGTCAGACAGTGGCCCTCAAATCCAGTCAGCTGTCCGGTGTTCAGCTGAACATGACTGATCTCGTGGAACTTAAGGCTGTATGTCCTTGTTCTGAATGTGGAATTTCCTGAATTCAACTCCTCAAAAAAGCATGTATACAATTAAAACAAAATTATATGAAATAATTTTTATACGCCTTTAGATGCGGGAATTTTTACATGCCAACGTGAATCCCTTTATCGGAGCTTGCATCGATCCTCCAAATATTTGCTGTCTCTTTCAGTATGGTACCAAGGGAAGCCTTCAGGTATAACCAGAAAAAATCCTCAACAGCAGTTACATATCATCAAAGTCAGATCAATTTACCCATAAATTTTTAAAATGGATAAATTTATTTGTTTTTAAACCTTGACAAGTAAATTTGTTCTTTTTTGAATTCAGTATTTAAAAAAAAATCAGTAGGAAGCAAGAATGAGAAAGGTCTGGCAATACATGCATTTTTTGCAATTGATTTCAGTAAATATTTTTCTCTCTCTTTTATAAGGATGTTTTGGAAAATGATGATATCAAGTTGGAATGGACTTTCAAAGTGACAATTCTTAAAGACATAGCTTTGGTAAGTTTGAAATGTTTTCAGATAACATTTTTTTCTTAAAATCAATATAAACTCTCACAATCTTTTTTATTTCAGGAAACAGACTAGAAATATTTTTATATGAATTGATCTTTTCAAGTGATAGAAAATGAAAGAGATAAATATTATCAAAGTAATCTGCAAATGTTTGATTTTTTATATTATGATTTTCAAAAGCGAATAAAGTAAGGCTAAACTCACTTTTCAGAACATAGGAGATTTGATAAAAATGTTAAATGGTTATCTGTTCACTTTACTAAGTAAAATATGACTGTTAAAGCTTTCAAGTAAAACGTGCAAGACTTTAAACAACAATTGTTTCGATACAATAGGTTCATTAATAACGAAAGAATTTTTTGGCTTTTCAAATGCCCGTTTTTCAGATGATGAATTTTCTCTAACATTCTTTTTATTTAATGCATATAATACGAAACCCTTTTCAGGAAGCCTTAGCATCGTTACGGGAAACGGAAGGAGAATTTATTTTTTGAAATATTGCTGCATTACTTAAAATGAACAGTCATAAAATCTTTTCCAAATGTGTTAGCAATATTTGATTTTTTTACTGAAAGAGATTAATAAAATTAGATATTTACCAAATTGAAGATAGATTTTTTAAAAGATACAAAATTCTTTACTTTACATCTATTTTTAAAGCGTTTCTTTTGCAATTGAATAAAATTAGATTCGATTCGAAAGATTTATTGGTAATTGAATAAGTTGACATTTTTCTAAATTTGATTGCAGGGAATGAAGTACCTCCACTCATCGGTCCTGAAATCCCACGGTCGACTGAAAAGTTCTAACTGTATCATCGACAACAGATGGACCGTGAAGGTCACGGACTACGGGGTGTCTGCCTTCTTCAGGCAAGAGGGGGTCACAAACATCAAAACGATGGAAGATTTCAAAGGTATGTGAAGAACTCAAAATTATAATTAAGTTATTCCATCAGTAGAAAAGGGTATATTAAATTATGAACACACAGCCTTTTTGATTAGTGCAAGTGATTCAGTATTTACATAATTGTCATTTCAGTGCAATATTGCTTTCTGCAAATCTGCAATTCGACCCTTTGGTATTTACCTTACCTTTAATTACACTTTGTCTTGTGTAATTTGAATGGTCATTAAAGTCTTTTATGTCATTTCACGAAAATCAATATCTTCAGTATCGTGTTTTTAATTTATATCAGACGTCATATTTATACGATTTTACTTATTGATAGATTGAGGAAAGTAGAGTATAAAAACTTAATTATATAAACTTCGACATTTGATTGAAAAAAAAGAGAAAATTATATATGTACCTTAGGTTCCAGTAAATAATATCCAAATTCTAAATAAAAACAAGTGTCAAAATGAGAATCCCTGCATGAAAAAGCAAAGGTTTAATCGAAGGTCTTGCCTCAACATTTGAACCCATTGCTACAGGCCTATTGGTTGATATATCAGTGTCCTCTTTCTTATTTAAATGGAATATCATTTTTACATTCTCATTTTACTAACAAGATGTAATATTTTTTTAAATTATGTCTTATTTTTGGATTTCGTATATGATTATATTAATATTTATCCAGATTTGTTATGGACTTCTCCTGAAATATTGAGGTCTGATAACAATTTTCCCAGGAATGGAACAAGCGCCAGCGATGTATATAGCTATGGTATCATCATGCATGAAACTTTCTACCGAAACGGACCGTTTCCTGTAGCAGGAAAGACACCGAGGGGTACTGTGTTTGTTGTTGTTGTTGTTTTGTTTGTGTGTTTTGTTTTTTTAACTCTGAAAATCATAGCTTAAACAAAAATATAGCATTTTATCTCATACATGTTGGAGATACAGTCCGTTAGATAAACTTATGCTTTATTCACGGGTAGATGCTTTATCAATAGCACTTCCAGTTTTGACACCATCCCTCGCTTCAAGATTTTACTTTATTGAAACTTATTTATGAAAATTCTTGCCCGAATAAAATGAATGATAAAGAGCGATAATATCGTTAAAAGCAAGAAAAAGACTCGTATATGTCAAAGAAGTGTCTTATTTGATCAAGGAACCTATATTGGCTACTTGAAGATAGATGTTTACCCCCTTCTTTAAATCGTTTTCGGAGAAAGTAAAGCCTAGCAGTTAAGTTGTTGTTATAATATTCCTTTAAAATCTGAAATAATGCTTTCTTATATTAAACTACGCATGTCTATCTAGTAATGTAGGTGTAACTTACCATGGATCGATGAAACAATGCCTAAATATAACAGATAATTCTCACGATCCCATGCTCCTTACAACTTTCGGCCAGAAGCTCGTTGAAATGGTGCATATTCGCTCGGCAAGCCTCGCGAATATATACACCATTTCAAATTGTTGGATAAAGCCAATATCAAATGACATAATTATAGATGTTCTATTTATCTCATACGACTTTCGTTTTAACAAAACTTTGAGACTTCCCCTGCAAAACTACATAAATGATTGCTTATTCAAATTGATGACGTATAACTTGATTACGTAGCACCGTTGATGTTGACATGCCTCGAAAGAAAGTAGATCGTGTTCAAAATTTAGAATTTTTGCTATCTGCGTCTTTGAAAACATTATGTGACAATTGCTGGAGCTTTACATCAAACGAATTCTGACTGAAAGTTGTAAGGACAATGGGATAGTGAAAATGAACTCTTTGGACGATGGCAGTACAAGATGTGTTAGGCAAGGCTGGGGGCCTTCTTGTAGATTCATTGATGATCCATGGTAAATTATACCTACATTACTAGGTAGGCATACGTAGTATAATATGAAAGCCATTTTCAATTCAAAATAGTGTTTGCCAATACAGATAAGATGATTTATGTACATGATATACGAGTCTTTTTCTTGCTTTTAACGATATTAAATAGAGCCAAGAATCCACAAATAAAAGTTTCAATAAACAAAGCAAAAGGAGTGCTATTGACAAAAAATTCTGACCATTTTCAATTCAAAATTGTGTTTGAGTGATCAAACAGAGTCATAATAAATGAGAGCAAAGGGATTTGACAAAAAATTGTCTTTCGTAACAGATATAATAAAAGCAATACACGGTGGAAATTCGTGTAAACCAGAAACTTACCAATCAGAAGTCATCAAACCAGAAATGTTGGATTTAATGGAGCTATGCTGGGCCGATGATTGGCGAAAGAGACCAGACTTTGCTGGCATAATTAAACTCATCAAGGAAAATAACGCCGAGGCGTAAGTTATCTGCATAGAAAAATATACAGGTGATAATTAATCCTGTTATGTGCTTAATTAATCTGAAATATATAAACAAGAATATGATTACTAGTAATCTCGTTTAAAGTCATCATTTCGTAAGTTCTATGGCCGATAAAATGACCTTGTCATCTAAAATAATCAATCATTAAGTCAAATACTGACTGACGTTATTCAAACCACTTGTAAGGCAATATTTACACACTTAATTGGGCGTCCACGTGACACAGTGGTTTTAGCGTCTGCTCTAAAGTCGGAAGTAAAGAGTTGATCCTTCGGCGCGGATTCGAATCCCACTTTGGGATATAGAGACTGGTACTTCGGATGAGATCTGTATAAAGCTAGGTCCCGTGTTGCAGTAGGTACTGGCATAAAGAAGATCACTCACTGCTTAATGGCTGTAAATGTCGAGTACAAGACACAATTTACAGCTCTACACCGGCAATTGATGGCATCTCCATGTGAATGGAGGGATGTTAAACAACATACAAATTAACACACTGAATTGTCAACAATTTTTATTGTTATTTCACGCTCATTACAAGAAGCACATGGCGGATGTAACCGGTCGGCAGTATATGCCCCTTCCTTCATTGCACCTGATTCCACCTCTGATGTTTTGGAGGTCCATGTTTGCTTTGCTCCAATTTTATATTGTTTAATGGACTTCTGAGCTTGAAAAGGGTTCTGAATGTCCATATATTTTATATTAAACATTTACAACTTGAGATGTCTGTTGCAAGTTGAACTCTATTTAGAAAATACCTGAAATCATGTCATCACTGATGACATCATCAGTGACATCATGTGTATGATATTTTTTTTCAAATATTTACAATACCATAATTTCAGATTAATTTTCTTGTCTATGGTATCTCTGTAATTTTGTTCTGGTACCATGATTGATATTTAGATTATACCCATTAAGATGTGTGACAGAAATTATGAAATACTTGTACATGTTTCTGTTCGATATGAAATATAGAAGATTCTGTAATATCCATTGAATATAAATTCATGGCTCACGAAGTAACTATAAACTGCATGTTCTAGTTATATGTTTCTTTTTTTTATTCCAAAGGTGTCTGCTACATGTATTTTGAAATTGAAGACATATTTTTAAAAGTTCTGCTATAAATGTAAGCTAGATAGAAAAATCTCAGACAATACTTTCACGATTTTTTCGGTACATCTTGTGTGAAATGTATGTATAGTAGATGTTTGATACTGCAATGGGGGATAAACACCACTTATATCTCTGAACACCATGCTGTTTTTAACATGTAGAAGAAAGATCGGTTTAAGCTTTATTTGAAGTGCTTAGGTCATAAAGTCCGGTAATGAAATGCCTCTCATATTTCCGATTCCAATCAACATTGTTTATGTAAACTTCGATTGCCAGGTGGATCAAAGGACCAAACAGTTGTTATTAACTACATCTAATAGATAAACAACGGACTGCAAATTTAATTGTCATTATTCTTGGTATGGATAATAGCTTCATGTAGAGGAAATGGGCAAAGCTCAAATGTTTCCTGCTCCGTCAGAAGGTCTAGAAAATAAAATACGATTAATGAACTTAGGTCAAGATGGTTCCCATACCGCTAAGCTGTTGACTGTAGTGGGTATTTCAATTACAAGTAAATTATTAAAGTCCATGTAGCAATAGATTTCACACAAGATGTACTGACACAATCCTTAAAGTAATATGTGGGATTATTTTATTTATTCTTATTTCGGAAATTTTAAATTTACAATCACTTTTCCAGAAAATTGAATGGGTAACATAAAAAAGAAAGATAATGAACAGTGATCATTCTTAAAGTCAAAAATAATCATTAATATATGCGCAAAGCAAACATAGACCTCTGAAAATAAAATGAAAACTGCATACATGTAAAGCAAAGCACTATTGCTTTTAATTTCGACAATTGTATGGGTGGTAAGACATTATGAATAAATCTCTGAATGAGACTTCTAATTTCACTGCGTAATTGATTTTACAGTCTTCAGTTAAGCTTTATACAAACGAAAGTTTTGCTTTTCCTCGAACTCTGTGTCGTTGAATATGTCTAATCTGTTATAGCAATACAAAAAGAGGAGATAGCAAAGATTGGTCGATCTATAAAAATCTACAAACCATACAAATCTATGAACAGAGCAAAAACACGATCCCGCAGAAATTTCAAAGATTGGATCAGAAAGAGTAAGCATCCCTCTGTGCATGAACACCGCCCAGAGCCCTAAGTATTGAGTTGGTAAGCGAATTGAAACATATGGAGATAACGAACAGTATTCAAGATCAAAAGTCCACAAAACAATAAAAACATGAGGCAGAGCAAAAACAGACCTCCAAAACATCAAAGGTGGGATCAGGTGCCATGGAGAAGTGAGAATCCACTGCCGACCGGTCACACCCGCCGTGTGTTTCTTGTCATGATCGGGAAATAACGGAAAAATCAGTAGTCATTTCAGTGTATAAATAATGGATTAACAATTAGTATGAAAAACGTCAGTCAGCATTTGACTTAATGATAAATTGTATTTGTTTCATCAACCTGTTTGTCAATAGTTTACCTCGTTTAGAAATTGTTCATGCGTAGAGCATGTTCTTGCCTATCGAATCAACTCAGTTATATAAACTCCGTTTGCAGATGATAAAGATATAATGCTACATAAGTAAGGGAAGTTGACGATACAAAAGTTAAAGTCATCACGTTTATCATAGCGCTTAGTTGTTAAATTACCATTAACGTCTTTTTCAAGTAACTATAATATCCAAATATGAAACAGAAGTGTCAGACTCTGTAGTACCTTTTATCTCAAGCTCACCAGAACATATCGTATCGACATAAAAATGGAGATAACCATTGAAATATATCGCTGAAAAATTTAATACATGAAGAAAAAACTTACTATTGGTTAGAAAAACGTCAGGTAAATGCAGCATTTGGAGAAATTATATTTGATTTTATGCCTAACAATTTCACTATAACCACCGTAGACTTTACGTAATGCTGACTTTAAGCAAGGTTGTTAAAATCCCTGAAACATAAACTTATCTGTCAGTAGCCTTCCTTAAGTTAATTGCAGTAAGAGAAGATTCACGATAATCGAAAAAAATTGGAGACCTTATAAAACCATGCGCAGTTGAAAGCGAAACATTTCTACATTTAATATTATCTACTGAATATTTTTAAATTAGGTACACTACAAATTATAAAAAAAAAATGTAATTTTATTGCAAGGCCTTCTTTTGGAGAAGGGATGCTATTGTCAAAAGTGCCATTCGAGGCTTCAAAAAATCGCTGATTCTAACCTTTTCTTTATACATGCTAAATTAGGATTTTCAACTGCATTTATTAGACAGAGTATTAATAATATACAGCAACTGAGCATGAAATGAAAATAATGAAATTTATTTTGTAAAAAAGATAATAACCCAGACATGCAAGGTTTTTTGAGACAAAAAATTACTAGTATTAGTTTCAAAGACATTATTGCCTTTTTTGATGTTTAGCGTCCTTATACAGTGACAATATTCAGAAACGTTTCATGAAAAATCTTTACTTCGTTCTCAAATCTCTCATGATCAAAAACCGTGTTTATTGTTATAACAGAGGTATCTATTTTAGAGCGATCGTTCACAGGTTAGAGAAAAGTTTAATGTCGAGATTATAAGATTACAATTAGTAATACAATGGAACAAATTGGCGTTTTTGCAAGAAATGAGATTGTCGACTTTCTGTATAAGCCTTATTACAATAGTGACAACAACTTGGACGATTTCAAACATAGACAGATGAATGACCAGTAGTGATATCATTCGATGGTCTTTGATCTTTGTTCAGAGTGTTGCTTTAGGATTGATAATGATCTTGTAACTACTCAATTCCAAAGAAAAAGTCTTTGATTTGATTTGAATGACTCTGATTGCCAGGAGCGTTAGTATAATAGACTCCATGATAAACATGCTGGAGACCTATGCCAACAACCTAGAAGACTTAGTGGAAGAGAGGACAGTCTCACTGAACGAAGAGAAAGAGAAGACAGACCGCCTGCTGTACCGCATGTTACCGAAGTGAGTGTCGTTAGGGCAAATCAACAAAAGTAAAAAGGGAGGATATGGAGATAACAACAATATTCAATATCAAAATCCATAAAATATCACTGCTCTGGAGGTTTATAAGAGTTCATTTATATTACGTTTTGAAAAAAGAAATATAAAACCAAATAACATTTGTACTGTTATTTGAGATGAACATTATTTATAAAAGTTGGTAGAGGGAAGAAATGATTCTCAACTTTATTTTTACTGTTATCCTTTTCTTAAATGGTTCAGTCAAAAGGGAATTTCTGACAAATGTGGTTCTGCAGATAAGCAATTTTTTTTTCATTGCAAAATTTTTAGCTCACCTGAGCCGAAGGCTCAAGTGAGCTTTTCTGATCACATTTTGTCCGTTGTCCGTCTGTCTGTCTGTCTGTCCGTCTGTCCGTCTGTAAACTTTTCACATTTTCGACTTCTTCTCAAGAACCACTGGGCCAATTTTGACCAAACTTGGTACAAAGCATCCTTGGGTGAAGGGGAATTTAAATTGTCAAAATGAAGGGACATATCCCCTCGCAAGGGGAGATAATCAAGAAAAGACAAAAATAGGGTTGGGTCATTAAAAAATCTTCTTCTCAAGAACCACTGGGCCAGAAAAGCTGAAACTTATGTGGAAGCATCCTGGTATAATGTAGATTCTAAATTGTTCAAATAATGACCCCTGGGGGAAGGGCGGGGCCACAATGGGGAATCAAAGTTTTATATAGAAATATATAGGAAAAATCTTTGAAAATCTTCTTCTCAAGAACCACTGGGCCAGAAAAGCTGAAACTTATGTGGAAGCATCCTGGTATAGTGTAGATTCTAAATTGTTCAAATCATGACCCCCGGGGGAAGGGCGGGGCCACAATGGGGTATCAAAGTTTTACATAGAAATATATAGGAAAAATCTTTGAAAATCTTCTTCTCAAGAACCACTGGGCCAGAAAAGCTAAAACTTATGTGGAAGCATCCTGATATAATGTAGATTCTAAATTGTTCAAATAATGACCCCCGGGGGAAGGGCGGGGCCACAATGGGGAATCAAAGTTTTATATAGAAATATATAGGAAAAATCTTTGAAAATCTTCTTCTCAAGAACCACTGGGCCAGAAAATGTGAAGCTTATGTGGAAGCATTCTGGGGTAGTGTAAATTCTAAATTGTAGGAATCGTGACCCCAGGGGGAAGGGCGGGGCCATTATAAGGAATCAAAGTTTTACATAGAAATATATAGGAAAAATCTTTAAAAATCTTCTTCTCAGGAACCACTGGGCCAAAAAAGCTGAAACATATGTGCCCATGGAAGGATCATGGGGTAGTGTAGATTTCAAAATGTCTAAATTATGATCAGTGGGGTAGGGTGGGGATGCATTATGTATAACAAGGGGGAAATCTGGTAAAGAACAGAACGGTCAAAGCTTCTCAGGTGAGCGATGTGGCCCATGGGCCTCTTGTTATATTATTAACACCAAAAGTTCATATCAGATTAATATGTGGATATTTTTTCCAAACATTTACGACCATCAGCTATTTATGTAAAAAAAAGACAATATGTTGATGCTTCGTTGATAGGAATATTGTTTGTGAGCTTCTTTATAACTTAATTATTTTTCTCAATTTAATAATTAGAAAAATTAAGTATTTTTTAGGTAAGATAAAAAGTAGAAATTGTTATCATGATTATTTACTGTATCCATCAATGTTTTTCTGCATAGGTCTGTGGCAGATAGACTGAAAAGAGGAGAATTCGTTGTCCCTGAAGCCTACGAAGCAGTCACTGTTTTCTTTTCCGACATCGTAGGGTTTACCACCATTGCAGCTCAGATCACGCCGCTAGATGTTGTTGATTTCCTCAACGAGATCTATACGTTATTCGATGACATAATTTCAAAATATGATGTGTATAAGGTACAATTTATGTCATATCCCTGTAAAAATCGGTTATATTTATAGACCGTTCTACCATTGTCAATATAAGAATAATATAATAACTTTTTAAAAATCCAATCTTCATGCAATATATACTGTATGTTGATATATTAACTCCTGTCTCTAAACAAATCAGTAACAATACTGTTGCGCGATCAAGAAGCGAGTGACATTGGTCAACAGAGGATGCTTACTCCTTCGTGGCACCTGAGGCTTCTTTAATGTATTCGGAGGCTTTTGTTTGCTCTGCTGCCTTTTTGTTCTGCTTCAATGGACTTCTGTGCTTGATTTCTGTTTATAATTTCCATAATTCCTTTTAAACTATAGTACTAGTATGATCTTCCAGATGCTTTTCAATTTAGGTGAAATGAAAGATCAGAATGCGCAATAGTTTTACAAAAAGAGTTTTAAAGTTGTCTGTTTTATTTGTTTTAAAGGAAACTTCACATAATTTATTTGTTCAGGTTGAAACAATTGGTGATTCTTATATGGTGGTCAGTGGCCTACCGGAGCGGAATGGAAATGCTCATAGTGGCGAGATAGCTAACATGTCTTTAGCCATATTGGGACAACTCAAGCAGTTCAAGTTAAAGGCTATTCCAGAACAGAAAGTAATGGTTAGGATAGGTCTGCACACTGGACCGGTCTGCGCAGGTGGATTATATAATTATATCAATCTCCTAAGTAACTTGTATACGGAAAAATCAACATACCTGTTGTAATGAAACGCGTCTTGTAAAGTTAAACTTTCTGTTAAAGATGATTTTGTTTAACATATTTTTTACCGTTCGTTACTGTTAGAAGTGCTTGTGTTGTTATATGGTTTAACCTGTTTCACTCACTGCCAGGAGTGGTGGGGTTGATCATGCCGAGGTACTGTTTGTTTGGTGACACAGTGAACACGGCCTCCAGAATGGAATCTAATGGAGAAGGTCAGAAAAAATCCAAATTTTCTGTTTGGTTTTATTAAACGATATTCTTTTTATCATCCTACTTGCTTAATTTGTCATTGAATGCAATTACTTTATAGGTGGCAAAATTCACATCACAGCTATGACAAGAAATGCATTACTTAATCTGGGAGGACATGAGATCACAGATAGAGGGAATGTCTTTATAAAGGTAGACCAGAAAAAATATTTACACTTGGCTAAACGTAATTTTAATTTGACCATTTTTAATTGCTATTTGCTTTTCTGCTTGGTATCTTAGTTACAGGAGAAGCTTCTGCATACTACATGTAATACTTGAAGTTTGATAATTGATAGGCCAAAAACATCCATAAGGTTTTATCGTTTACTTGATCATGCCAATGTGCACATTACCGGTGTGACCGTCCAACAGGGGATGTTTAGTCCTCCACGACACCTGATCAAACCCTTTATGTTTTAGAGGTCCTTGTTTACCTTGCCCACGATCTGTATTTTGGCAATCGAGTTATGATTTTGATTTTTCTTCAAATTTCATTACATGTACAACAATACCAACAGTTTGAGATTCAGGAGTAAGGAATTTTAAGATGATTATAGTGGTTCTAGGAAGCAGAAATCATACAAAATGTTCCATATGATTTTCCCTCCTCCAATTCATGCAAAGTTCCAAGATTACTTAAAATTTGTCGAGCGGTTTCAGAAGAATCTGAATTTTTTTAAAAAGTATCGTATGACAATGACGATAAATGAAAACAGATGACAGTAGGTCTTTACTGTGACTTAAAGAACTTTGTACATGTAATGTATTAAAAATGAAATATTTAATTATTTATCTATTTAATTAAATATTTGATACATATGTAAATTTGATATATCACTTCCATTTCCAGGGTAAAGGACATATGGACACTTACTGGTTGGTTAACAAAACAGAAACTAGCTTACAGTCCTTACAATCGGAAACAAAAGTGTGACAATTGTTATTTTGTAGACTGGACACTATGGATTGGCTAGAGAATAAGTCTAAATACCGAGTAAAAAGATGTCTGTAAAACTGTTTCTTAAGCCTTACTAAGGAATAACGGCTGCAAAGTTTCTAAAAATGTTTGTTTGTAAAAGTTTTTTCTCTTGTGTCATAACTTTTTTACATAACGTCATTTCCTATCAAAACTAGTAGCAATATTTCAACAATAAATCCAAATAAAATGTATTTACAAATTTCAAATTTCATGATTTCTTACTTATTCAAAGTTTTAAATGACAACAATTGGATTGTGGAGCATGTAAGAATTTCTTTATCCAAAATTGATACACTGAATAATGTTTATAGCTATTTACTCTGTAAATTTGGGCAATTACCGAAAAAAATCTAGACATCCATATTTAGAATTTTTACAGTTTCATATTCTAAGTTCTGACTTAATATTAAGTTTCCTTGAAAAGAAATGTATTTCAGGAGTTAATTATAAGAAGTACTAATTGAAACGTGCAAACCAGATGACGTCGTAGAAAGGTATGGAGCACCAGCAACAAAAACGTAAAATTAAAGACGCTTTTACCAGGACACTGGTGTAGTGCCAAAGTTTGAAATGTACAGGAAGATAATCTTTGAGAACCTTATGACAGTATGTTTTCGTCGTTAAAATGTGTTGAGTTTGCTCCGTGGTCACAAAACGTTTTGATTCTAAAATTAAATAACATGACTTCTCTTAAAGCTCATAAAATGAAACCTCACCTCATATCAACTAAATATGTTTTTACATATGATAGTGTGCTCATTTTAAATATCTTGAGGAAAGTTTAAGGAAGATTGATATCGTCCGCAAACTCTCGGAACAGCCCCCGCAGTCAAAACAAGGGAACACAAAGCACAAAAAACTATGAAATGGAACTACTGCAAATATTGCTGAAAGATACAAATGAAAATTATCTGGTTTACTGTAACATATTTATATGAAGTATGATAAAGACATTGTTTCGTATAAGCAGTAGTATAGAACCAACAATACTTTATGACATAATAAAAATTCAAATCATGTTCTACAAAATTTTAATCTTATATCAAAAACTGAATGAAATGGTGTACAAAGAGACAATAATATACAAATTACATGCATTTCCATCTTGAAACTACGTCTTTTTTTTTTTAACTCGAACACTGTTTGTAATCTCCTTAGCACAATGAAAATGTTAAACTTATTCGTTCGTGTTCTTTACTATTTTTGGTGGATTTAAATATGAAATCAAAAGATGGAATATATAATGATCAGTACACAAGCTCAAACGTCCACTAGGCAATACCAAATTCGGGCAAAGCAAACAGGAACCTCCAAAACATCTGAAGTGGGATCAGGTACCATAGAGGAGTCAGCTGCCTGTAGACCGGTTACATCCGCCGTGTGCTCCTAGTCATGATCGAAAAATAACCTAAAAATTTGTCGACAATTCAGTATGTATATAATAGACTAACAATTAGAATGAAAAACGTCAGTCAGCAATTGATTCAATGATAAATTGTATTAGCTGACAAGATCATTCTATCGACCACAAAACTTACGAAATGATGCTTTTAAACAGGTCGAGACCACTACCTTATATGGAAGGCAATTTTCAACACGAGACGATATCTTCGTCACACCCGTTCGCCAGTCAAACGAATGAGTCCCAAATCATGACACTCTACTACGTATTTACGATTTTCGTCGGTTTCTGCATAATATGCACTTCGTCACCGGAGAACCCGTAGAGCTTCTCTATTACTTTTTAAGTCCGAAATTGAAAGATTATATTCCAAGGGCATTGCTCCATCCTCACATTTAATATTGGAATTGTTTTAGAGGATTAATAGTTGCTTCGAAAGTTCGAATAATGTGCAAGCGCTTTGAAAACTTTTGATAATATTTAGGGGTTAGAAAACTAAAAGCGCACCTTGTGCTGCAATCGCAACTTCTCGGGCCTTTCCGACTAGCGGAAAAACGACCTCGAATGTAAAGGTAGACGCCATGACAACCCCCTTTTCACGATCTAAAATAAATGCACGGAGATCTTTTGTTTGTGGAATATGGAGTTTAACTTTATTCAATGTAATGGTGTTATCTAAAATATACTATAGAAGGGACTTCTAACTCCGTCTATCCTTTATTTGAATAAACAGGAAATGTATAAATTTTTAACATCCGGTGATGTTAATACATTCGAGGTTGTTTTTCCGACCTCTGACGGAAAGACCCGAGATGATGCGATTGTCTTGTACTGCTGTCTAAAACTATATACACGCATATCACGTGATAAAACTCATTGCTTTATCGACACGATAGCACCTACATGTACGTCTTTTTAAACAATGGTTTAGGCCGATGTATTAAAAGTTGATATAAGTGAAAGATTATACATCATTTAAAATATTTCTTCCATAAATCTAAAAATAAATTGAAAAAAAGTTTCCAAGGGACAATTCAAGTTGGCCTTTATTTTCAACACAACTGAGTACTTGTAGTAGCCCACAATGCATTGCGACTCATTCATCAGTGGGTAAAGTAAACAGATAGCTAAATTACATGCAAATTTATGCTGACGTCAGAAAATCTAGTGGTCTCGACATATTAAAAGAAACTGCTGCTATTAGTTTCATCAACTACTTTGTTAATAATTTACCTTTTTTTTATAAAATGTTGAGACGTAGAAAATCTCTTGTGTATCGAATCAACTGAGAGATATAAACTCTGTATGAGGTGATGAAGGTACTTTGCTTCATAAGGAAGGGAAGTTGACGATTGAAGGTCATCACGCTTATCATGGAGCTTGGTTGTTAGATTACCATTAACGTCTTTTTCAAGTATAGTATACAGATATGAAACAGACGTGTCTGTGGTATGTTTTATCTCAAGCTCACCGGAATATATCGTATGGACATAAGAATGGAAATTACCATTGTTAATTAACAACACGTCGTCGATACAATGTATATCGAAATGTCGAGTTGAAGACCACAGCAAATGTTTTCTATTTTTTAAGTATAAGTTTTTGGACAAAATCTGCTTCATATGAATACAAAAATAGGTCTGCATATAACGGTGCGCAAATGGTACCCTTTGGATTTCCAGTAGATTGTTGGAAGACCTGCCCCCAGGATCATGAAACGTCTTAAGCTTAAGTCAAAATATTCATGTTGTGCTAGAACTTTAGTTAAGTCAAGTAGACAAAAATTAAGATATTTTTTAATATTATATAACTTTGTGAAATCCGGTTATCTGATTGGTCAATACGAGGTACTTATTTTTTAATAACGACCGCTGAAAGCGAATAATGACTCGCACGAGCTGCCTCGTTTTCACTTTCGCTTTAGACAAACATGGAAGTTCGCAAGTTGTAGGTGAGGAAAATTTAAACATATAGTGAAGAATCTGATAATACAAAACAATTACTAGGATATTTGTGAATATTTTTCGGGAATAATTAGCACATACTCAGTACCATTTCATGGTTGAGTTCGACCTTTCCACTCAGCCAGCAGAGTTTTGACTCTGTTTACGCGATTACGGAGACTTAAGAAAATATAGACAAGCATACCATGTAAGATTGTATCTATTCTTAGAAGACATAGGTATTTATATTTTGTCAGTGCATTTCGTTTGCAAGTGTAAACGAGAGCGATTCTCAATCTGGGGGAGGCGGTACTCTGTGTTATTCGGAGATAGATATCTTGCGTCATTATTATGATATGGGAAATTTATTGCCAAAACAATTTCGTCTGAGTAATATTCAATGAATTCTGAAACGTTTACATTCAACTTATTTATGGTTAATACCATCTCTGTAAATAATAGGATGATATACATTGCACTAATAATTTGGGTAAATTAGAAACCTCAGATACATGAAGCTCGGGCTAGCGCCCTTTCGATATACTAATGTAGCAATACTGTCATCCTGGGTCATTATAAATGCATATTGACCTACATTGAGTCCATATTTGTATAATATCGCTTTACAAAAGTTTTGTTATCTGCAAAATTAGAGATTCATTCAATGATTAATAAACATTTTACAGGCGATTATAAATTTGACTTAAGTCTACATCTGTTTCATGATCCTGGGACCTGATCTCCGAAACCACAAATATTATGTAAATTAGAAACTCAAGCATCTTTTTTAATAGCAACGTCAGAGTACTTGTGTGTACAATCAGAACCTTTTTTTAACAAAATATTTTTTTTAATTACCAAAGACAAGGTTAATAAATTTACCAGTTCCTTTTATCACGCAATTATTGATTATAGATTTTGTACATGTATTTGCTAAACATGTTTTGTATGAAAAGGAACTTTCATTCATATTCTCAATCTAAACATTCAGTTTGACAAATTAAGGATTTATAACTGCGCAATTTTAATTGAATAGAATAAAAAAATTCCACATGTTCATAATTTGATACTTGGTCTTAAGAATCTCGTGATAAACATTTGATACTGTCATGTAGATCTTATTCATCATGTGTCATTAATGAAAAAAATATTTAAACGTCCATCTCTATCAGACAACTTTATGAATATCGTATACAACTTAACTGAATGATTGATTTAAAGGTAAAGAGTTTGTCAATTAATTTCTTCAGTCATGAGCCTATTAGTTATTAATCTAGATTTATAAAACCACGACTTAAATTAATTAATCGATCAATTTTCATTGTATTTGTCTTAGTTACTAAATAAATGGATATTTATAACATGTTAGACATTATTGTTTGTTAGTGAAACATATTGAGATAACGAACAGTATTGGGTGATAAGCATTTTAGTTAAGATCCAATATCACTTGTTTTATGAATATATAAAGATATGTTCAACCCTTAGAACGTTAAAAATATTAAAATAACGTATTATACACAGATAAATTTTTAAAAAATTACTTTCAAACATTCAGTTTCTTTCTAGAACTATTTTTTAATAGGAAAATAATAGACAAAGAAGTAAGCCTTTTCCCTTATAGAAAATAATATTGATTGGGATTATAACGAGAAATCCTCTATAAACCAAATGTAACATAATTGTTTGCCATGCTTTAAACTGAGAACTGCTCCACCTGATCCGAACAGAGTGCCTCCCTGTGGGTGTGTCTGGTTGACAGAGTTCCCCTGTGGGTGTGTCTTCTTGAAAGAGTGCATGCCCCCGGTGGGTGTGTCTTGTTGACAGAGTGCATGCCCCCGGTGCGTGTGTCTGGTTGACAGAGTGCATGCCCCCGGTGTGTGTGTCTTGCTGACAGAGTGCCCCTAGGTGGGTGTGTTACGTTGACAGAATCCCGCTTATAGATGTGTACGCATAGGCATCGGAACCGGGGAGGGCTAGGGGGGCTTAGCCCCCCCCCCCCCACTTTTTTCCAAATATATACTTAGTATAGACATTGAACATATCTTCGTAAGTTTAGCCCCCCCCCACTTTCCACAGATACGTCTTAGTATAGGTATAGGTTAAGATTGGGAGAAGTGTTGGTGTTTGGAAGAAAATTTTTGGTACAGGAGTTCGAACCTACCCCCCCCCCCCCCCCCCCACGAAATAGGATTTTCGTGTTTGGGAGATAGACATTTCCTTTTTTTTTTTTTTTGCTTGTCAGCTTTTTTTGGAGGTACAAAAAAAATTTTCTTACACTTAGCCCCCCACTTTCAGTTTGCTTCCGACGCCAATGGTACGGTTGACAAAGCCCCCCCCCCGAGTTAGTGTGTCCGTTTGACAGAGGCCCCATCCGGATGATAGAGTCCCCCGGTGGGTGTGTCCGGTTGACAGAGAGCCTCCAGTGGGTGTGTCTGATCGACAGAGCCCCCCTGTGGGTGTGTCTGGTCGAAAGAGCTTCCCTGTGGGTGTGTCCGGTTGACTGAGTCCTCCGGTGGAGGTGTCTAATTAACAGAGGCCCCATGTGGATGTGTCTTGCCCCGGGAAACATCTTAAGGTGTTGTAAAAATCTTCATGCTGTATTTAAATTTTGTAGAGTGCAAACAGATCAAAATTGAAATGTGTTTCAATTTTGATTTATAAAAATGTTGTTATTTGCAACTTTTCAGATCAATTCAATAATTAATAAACATTTTACAGGCGATTGAAAAAGTCTGTTTCATGATCCTGGGACCAGAGTCCCCCGATGGGTGTGTCCGATTGACAGAGCCCCCTCCCCCTTACGGATATTACGTCTCTTTAAGTTTACAGAGTTCTGTGGTTTTGACCTGATTCTTACTCTTTCTGAAATTGATCACTGTTCCTTATCTTCAGTATATTTACTTTTTACAAGCAATACTATTTTATATTACCGAGATTCATTATACCAAAACAATATGACTCTTATTTTTTTAAAAAAAAAATCCTGTCTTCTTAGTCTTAGAAATATATCAGTATTATGTAAAGACATTGTAATATAGTTCGATTTATCATTGAGTCAAATGCTGACTGGCGTTTTTCACACTAATATTAGTCCATTATTTATACATTGAATTGTTGACGAATTTTTTAGTTATTTCCCGATGATGACAAGGAGCACACGGCGGGTGTGACCGTACAGCAGGGAATGATCACTCCTTCATGGCATCTGATGCAACCTCTGATGTTTTGGAGGTCCGTCATTGCTCTGCGATTATTTTGTGTGATTTAATGGGCTTTGATATTGAATACTGTTCGCTATCTCCATATTTGAATTCAATGCAATAAAGTTTTTCTTTTAATGAAGTTTTTTTGGTCGTTTTTTCCAATTTTAAAAATACTATTTACTTACGTACGATAAACACTCTAATAAAATACGGTTTAGATGCCGAAAAGAGAAGTAAGGCATAAGAAACAGTAATACATTTTGAAGATCCCGTAATTATTGTCATAAATGCCGTAAACTCTTCAAGAAGCATAAACACAAACCTCTAAACAACTGAGGTGGGATCAAGTGACTTGGAGGAGTAAGCTTCCCCTGTGTACCGTACACACACGCTATTTCTACATGAATCAGGTGAAGTTAGCAATCATTTATCATACTTAGAATTTTCAAAGAAAAGCATACGTACCTGCCTTAAGTAAAGCATCATTAAAGACATAAAAAATAGTCAAGAATAGTCCTTTTGTAAAAGTACGTTCTAGTCCCTGCCGACAAAGCAGGTAACAACATTGTCTTTGTTTGTAAGGCTCATTATATAAATTGTATTTTAGAAGACCTTGGATTTAATTCTAAGTGGTAATACTACTTATACTCATACTTCCCTTCTTAAGGAAGAAATTCTTCAAAATCATATGTCAGTTTTGAATATTTTTAATATTCCACAGAGCCAAAAATGAATTTGAACTACCATATATATTTTGGAGTCCGAAACTTCATAAGAATCTTTACAAACAAAGATACATTGCGTGTTCCAGTAAATGTTCATTCAGTCCTCTTTCGTTACTTCTTACTAAGTATTGACAGTAGTTAATGAAAAACTTCAAAAGTAATGTGCAACAATATACTCAAGAAGAGGTATGAATCAGATGTAGATACTAAAAAATTCCAAAGAACTTTTGGAAAATTTGAAATCACAAGATTTTACCAAAATCAACAGCTTAAAAACTTACGACTTTTCAACTTTAAACACAACCATTCCCTACGATCAATTAAAGTCCATGCTTTTTGATATCATTGACAGCTGCTTTTTCAATAAAAATGAAACTCGTAAATTTACGTACCTGGTCATTGGTCATTTGCAAAATTATTTTGTTAAAACACATTCTGATTGCACACACATGTACTCTGAAGTTGACATCAAAAAGATGCTTGAGTTTCTGATTGACAGAATCTATGTAATTTTTAGAGACCAGGTCTTCCAACAGTCTATTGGAATTCCCATGGGTACTAATTGCGCTCCGTTATTAGCAGACCTATTTTTGTATTCATATGAAGCAGAATTTGAGCAAAATCTTATGCTTGAAAAGAAGAAAACACTAGCTGTGGCCTTCAACTCGACATTTAGATTTATCGACGACGTATTGTCAATTACATGTAACAATAGTAATTTCCATTCCTACGTCGATACGATATATCCTGGAGAACTTGAGATTAAGATATCACAGAGTCTGAAACATCTGTTTTATACTTGGATATTTTACTTGAAAAAGATGTTAATGGTAATCTAACAACCAAGCTTTATGATCAACGTGAAGATTTTAACTTTTCTATCGTCAACTTCCCTTACTATTGTAGCAGAATACCTTCATCACCTGCATACGATGTGCATATATCTCAGAAGCATGCTCTACGTATGAACAATTTCTAAAACGAGGTAAATCATTGGCAAGCAAGTTTATGAAACAAGAATATCAGCAGTATCCTTTAACGTCATCATTTTGTAAGTTCGTATAATGGCCTTGTCAGCAAATACAATTTATCATTAAGTTAAATGCTGACTGACGTTTTTCATACTAATTGTTAGTCCATTACTTATACATTGAATTGACGACAAATTTTTCCGTCATTTCCCGATCATGACAAAGAGCACACGACGGATATGACCGTACAGCAGGGGATGCTCACTCCTCCATGACAACTGATCCCATCTTTGATGTTTCGGAGGTCCGTGTTTGCTCTGCTCCTATTTTGTATTGTTTTATGGACTTTTGATTGAGTACTGTTCGTTATCTCCCTATCCTTCTTACTAGTATAAACATGTAGACATTTAGATTAGCAAAGAAAATAAACCTTTAACAATTGTAAAACTGTAATACATACATGTATTACTAATACAAACCTACTGGTAAACTCCATGAAACGTACGAAAACTGAAAATTTAAAGAATAAGCAGTATGCTTGCCAAACCATTTAGCACAAACATGCGTTTCAATGGGGAAAATGTGCTTTTAGAGATGTATTTTCTAAAATGATTAAAAGGTTCAATTAAAACAATGTATATTACCCTGGAATTTTACAGAAACTCTTTTCTCAAGCAATATATGAAACAAACATTAAGCCATTACCCTTTAATCGTCTCATGATATAAGATGCTTTATACGAAACAGAACAGAGAGACTCTTTAAAAGTGATATCTAAGTGTTACATTTTGGTGGGAGCGACACCAGAACAATGGCCTACCATTTGATATGTTTTCAGTACAATGAGATGTGACAGTATAAATCCCATGATTTGGCAAGTATCAATAGACAACACTTGATATGTTTTTTTTTTCAAAAGAAATTGACTGCGGTGAAAAAAATCTACATTTCAATAACACATATGACTTTGCAAATAATACTCATTTACTGTGATTATTTTGACATTAATATCCCCTCTTGGCAGACACAGCACTGCATGTGGTGATCATATTTCTACTTTAACATAGGAAAATTGAATGCTTATTTTCAGTGTTTTATATCATGGTAGAATTTTGTAATCTTCCATCCAGTTGAAGTGATTGGATTTTATTGTTTTGTTTATGAAAAATCTTTTGTTTTACACTTACATAATTTTTTATTCACATTTTAAAAGAATAAGTTTGCAAATAAAACTGAAAGTTATATACTCAATTTACATTTTACGTCATCTTATTGGAAAAAAATGACTACATGCGACAAAACTCTGACCTTCCAGCTAATATTAGTATCAGGAAGTGTGATTAAGATAGAAAATATCTTTTTTCCATGATGAATTCATTCTAAGGACTAACGTTATGCAAAACAATTTTATCTAGCCTGTTTAAAGGATAAATAATCTGCATGATGTTCAAAAATAAGTTGAAAGACAATGACTTGACAAAGTTAGGTTTATACGAATTAATGTTATTGGGCATATTAAGAAAACTCACGATTACTTACATGTTCACTAAATAATATTATTACTTACCTCGTATTAAAATATAAAATAATCTCAAAAATAAACATTCAATATAATATTTCCATATATTTCAACTAAATCCTGATCTATATTCATTAAGTATTTTGTCCTAAAAATGGCACGAATTTCTTTATTCAAGTATTCAAAAAAACCAACTTTCTAAAATTATTATTTTCTGAAACAAAGACGTTATTATCTAGAAGTCCGTTAACTTTTATTTGTCAAAGTTAACCATTCAGGATTTACAAAAAAAACATTTATATTTTTTTAAATGAATATATATTTTTTTGCTTCAAATTTCATATTACATGTATCTGATATTCTGTCTTGAGAAATAACTTATTAATAGAAACGAACGAAAAGTAATCATTTTCTGTAGAGCGGTCAGGTACGTACTATTTTGCATGAACAGTCAAACGGAAAACAAGCCAGTGTGTAAATAATGGCCCAACAATTTCTATGAAAAACGTCAGTCAACAATCGACTTAATGATAGATTGTATTTGAAGATAGGATTATTGTATTAGACATTTGATGAAAGAATTCGAAAAATATTTATATGAAAAAGATTTTGGCTTTCATGTTTCATCAGTTTGTATGTCAGTACGTTGTTCCGTCTAAGAAATCGCACCAACGCTGAGTACACCTTTTTCGACGAGACATGTGCAAATGATTACAGAACATTGCTTCATCGTAAAAAACAAATTATCGATAGAATTCATTACGATTATCATTATAACTTAATGTTAGATAATATAGTGTCTTTTTAATATATTCGATCAGTGCATACTATTAATGCAAGATATATTACTGTATTCAGCGGCGACTCACACAAATCGTTCCGACGAAAATAGTTCCATCATTAATAAGTAGATACAATATAATTGTTCATGATAAAAATAATGTTGTGTATGTCATACGTAAAAGAAACCAAAATTAATGTTAATTTTTCCTCCAAAGATAACTTTCCCCCCTAAATGCAAATAAAAAATGTTGATATTCCTACGCTCGCTCCCTCCTCAGCTTTTTTTTTAACATGTTTGATAACAGAGAATATCTAGGTCATTCTTCGGTTGATATTTTTTCACTGATGAATTGATTCTACTATATCAACAACTGTAGTAAAATCATGTTAATTGTTCGTTAATTATCATAAAGTTTCCTTTAAGAGAAAAAAAATAATCATTCTGTGTGTAGAATGTTAAATGACGGAATTTTCAAACCTGAGCATTTTTCCTGCACGTGTGTAGACAAACTACACATAGGGAGAGTACGTATGAAATGTGTAACAAAACCCGAACTGGCCGGGGGATTTCAAAAACTGACAATCGTTTAAATTTTATGAATCAGAATTTGTATTCATGTGATCTAATTATGAAAAAAAGTTCTGTCTGCCATCGTAACTTCTCTGTGAGCGGGAGCGTTTGACAACTCCATCGCACGTGTGTATAGACCAAGGCTAACTGGTCTTGCGGACATAGGTATGTGTACTGTTTGTTAGCACGGTTAGGACTGACTGGGTGACCGTAATGCTACTGACTCACGAAATTTACACAAGTTCTATAACTAGACAGTGCAGTTTTATTTTTATAAACGTCATTAAACACTGTTAAACATATTAAATCTAAAAGTCGAATATCTTTGGATATGGGGTAACCCATATCCATTCTTGTTAAGTAATGGTTGACGCCGAAGTATTTTTTCTATCTTGGGTTAAAATGATTTTTCAAATCGATGTAAGCATAAAATGTTGCATTGAAGGCAACAACAAAACATTTATCCTTTCTTACAAGTAAAAGACTTTTTTTAAAAAGTAAATTTGCTTCGTTTGAATACAAAATAATCCTTTTATAATGGGGCGTGATTGACATTCACGGTTTGTTTGATATTGTAAATCTGATACCCTAACCATTTTTCAAACAATGACAAAGGAAGTAAAATTTTGTGATTGATTAAAAAAAACATCCCTGATGTCAGCAACCTTGGAACTTAATTTATCATAGGGAATGGGTTTTATTAAATTTAACTCGAATTCGCTGTATATTTTTGTAAGCATCTGATCATGTTCAGGAACTAGTTAACGTCTTTTGATTTTCCAATTCCCTTTTGTTCGGTAGGATCATATAATTTTAAACTAGCCTCTGTCTGTTTTTTTCCTTCTTAGAATGGGAACTATTAGCGTAAGTTTATCCGTTATTTCATGGCAAAGGACAGTTTGGGTGCGTATCATTACCGCTACATTTTCAAAATTTTCATTACCGCTACATAGTCATTAAAGCTACAAAAAACCCTTACATTACCGCTACATAAAAAAGAATACATTACCGCTACATTGCCTCTTTCGTTAGGCAGCCACATATGCGTGTACAGTACAACCTATAAATGCATATTGGTGGCAATATATGCATTGTATACACCAATAAAGATACTACTGCATAAGACCCGGTTCCTCTGCTCACCATGGGGAGGTGAAAGTAGGACTTTGAGCAGGATTTTTTTTTCATTATTAAAATCAGGCACTGTTCATATAGATAAAGTTCTAAGTTTTGTCAAATGTTTTTTTTTTACACTATCGCTAAAGCCTTGAAAGCCATTTGCTTGAAATATTGTTTTCTAAATTTGTAACCATCGATAAGTAAGCCGGCATTCCCTCAATTTGTAACAAACTTCTCAATTGTGGCCATAATGTTCAGATGAAGCTAAATAATTAAATTTCGACTATAGAGTTATTTATATAAGTATACTCATTCTGATTAGATAGTGAGTGAATTCTGTTGATTAGAACTCATATGTTACCGAACCATACCTGGCTAAATCGATATGTAGCGGTAATGAGTTGTTTTTGGCCGGAAAAGGTAGCGGTAATGATCGGTTGAAAATCTGAAAAAATGTAGCGGTAATGAGTTGAAATTTTTGGCAATGTAGCGGTAATGTAGACCTCCCAGTTTTCATATAACACTCTCTTTAAACAAATCCGAGATTGAATAATACATTAATTACGAGATCATCATTCTTGGTGCATTCTTTTGTTTAAGAGGGGATTTTTGTTTGCATTCAAAGTGACCAGAGGGATATTTGTTTATAATGCTCTTATTTAGAAAACATCCATTTTCTCGAATGATCTTTCTATAATGTTAAATAATTAACATAGGTCTTTTTCTATCTTTTGCTAGTTTTTTGCAGATTTGTTATTTTTAGGTATTTATACCTTGTAGCAGCAATTTCTATGAAACACATTAGCCATAAACACAACAAATCAACATAATGATTAATTGAATTTGTAATTAATTAGGTCTTTATAACTAATTTCAAATGGTATTGTTGAAATATTGATTTTTGATGAGGTTGAATCAAGCAACAAAAACTTATCTGTGAGTAGCTTGTAGTTAATGTCCTAAAATCCTCAAAAACGAATAAGAAAAGAAAAATCTAGAACTTATAACATTTAAAAAATGAAGAGACAAATTACATACGACGGTTGTCCCAAAAAGTCGTAGACTGGGCTCATATCTTTTAAAGGAATTAATGTATCTTTATAAAATTTTAAGGGTGGATAAAGCGTGTTCTTGGCAGATAAATTACGAAGTTTTATCATGTTTACTTGAAAACTTTTTCGAGTAAAAACATTTAAAGTGATGTCGTTCTCTAACACCCGGAGCAATCTGCAACGTCAAAATATAAAAATGTCAACGGTTCAAAATTTTGGAGAAAATATTTCAGCTACCAGAATCGAATTCTTAAATCAAACGAAGCGGTTATAGTTATACATGTGAAATATCTTAATTACTATGATATGATTAAATATTAAAATATGTAAACAAAGTATATGCATGTACAGGTATGAAATAATAATAATTTGAAAACGCTATATTTCTACGGGCTTTTCGTCTGTTTTCTCTAACGGAGTTGCACAATGGAACACTTGCCCATTTCTTAGTCTTGTCTTTTATTTTAGTTACTGTTATTCACATATACATAGAGAAACCGTTTCAGTCATTTTAAATACTAAGGACGAGAAAAGGTTTCCAAATCTACCAAACATTTTTGACTGTTACTTTTCTGTTAGAGAAAAATTCAGGATCAAAACACTTGATCATAGTCCAGTGCGCCGCCTGTGCCAACGCAGCCGCCATTTTTCTAAAAGTCGGATTTCAACCCCATGTGTATAAAACATTATAAAATTGATAGTTATCAAAGGATAAACACCAAAATTTAAGGAAATGTAGTCAATAAATCAACATTAAGAATTTTCATTTCCATTTAAATAATACAGGGTAGTAAATACCTTTCCGTAGGATTTTAAATATAATATACCAAATTTTAATTGCAACTTTTGGGTATTGCGCCGCCTTCCTACACCAGGCAATGAAATGTGTCTTTAAAATTGGAATAATTTGTGTAGTTATTCCATATTTGTCCATAAATTTACTAGATAATGTTGGTTTAATCTATATACGAAGTTTCATTTATGTATGACATAGGGTTCCTATAAAACATCGCTTGTCTACGGAATTTTGGGACAACCCTCGTAGAACAAGGTGTGAAGCCTCCTTTTCATGAAAAATAAATCTCCTTAAAAATCTTAATCTTTCATTTATTTTGCGTTCTTAAAGAGACTTTAAACAAAATATTGAAAATCCAGTATCTCTGAATCATCATTTGAAATGAATAAAAAAAACTAAGAAATAAAAATAAGTTAATAACAATGCGATACAATTTACAATTATTTCTTTTATTATAACTTTTTATGTAAAAAAATCAAAAATATGCTAGGAGACAGAATCAGTTATCATTTAAATTAAAATTGTGGAAATTTTATTTTGCATGAAATATATGGAGAAAACGACTAATATTTAAGATCAAAAGTTCATTAATTAATACAAATTTTGGAGCAAGCACACGGGCCTCCATTTGCCGTGAAGGAGTGAGCATCCCCTTCCAACCAATCAGACCTCCGTGGTCTCCTTGTCAGCATCAGAAAATAACAGCAAAAAACGTCGACAAAAGGTCAAAACGCCATTAAGCATTTGAATATTTATGAATGATAGATAATTTTTTATGACAATGTCATTGTATCGACCACAGAACTTACGAAATTGTCACTTTAATTTAGTCTGCTGATATTCTTATTTCTTCAACTTGTTTGTAGATATTGTTCATACGCAGAGCATCCTCTAGCGCCCCGTATGTATTGATGAAGGGATATCTCTGCATAAGTAAGGGAAGTTGACGAATGAAAGGTTAAGGTCATCATTTTCAAAGTATATCTTGGTTGTTAGGTTACAATTAACGTGTTTTTCTGGTACGATATCTAAAATGAAACAGAAATGTCAGAGGTTTTCGTATTTTTTATTTCAAGCTCACCGGAATACGTTGTATCCACATAAGAATGGAGATAACCATCGTTGATTGACAATTTGTTGTCAATATTTATCTAAATGTCAAATTGTAGAAGCGTTTTCTTCTTTTTACGCATAAACATTTATAACAAATTCTACTCAGCCACGTAGAATCGTTTTCGACTTACCTGAAAAGTTGACAAGCAAAATAGGAAATTGCCCAAACTCGTAAATCCTATTTCGTGTGTGTGAGTGTGTGTGTGGGTGGGGGGTGGGGAGAGGGGTAGAGGCCAACATTTTTTCAAGGCCAACTTCTTTCAGTATCGACTGTTTGGTATTCAATACTACATTTCCCGAATATCAATTACCTGTACTATATAGTGGGGGGCCAACCAGCCTTTCAATGAACATTTCCAACAGTAAAAGTAATGTTGGGAAAAAAAGGAGGAGAGCAACCCCCCCCCCCCGGCCCCCCTGTTGCTACGTGCCTGCTACTAGATATGAATAGAAAAAATATGTTTACCAATAACGGGACATGATAAGAACAAATGAGAATTCCGAAAGATTTTTGAATACCACAAAGTTAGTTTCAATCAGAAACTCGGACATCTTTTCAATCAACTTCAGGGTACTTGTGTGTACAATCAAAATGTTTGCAAATGACCAATGACAAGGTAGGTAAATTTTAAAAGTCCCGTTTTAATTAAAAAAAAACATCTGTAAATGTAATCAATTTGATGAAACAAGAATTTCAGCTGCCTCGTTTAAAGTCATCATTTCTTAAGTTCTCTGGTCGATATAATGACCTTGTCAGCAAATACAACTCAGCAGTTTACCACTGAGTCATATGCTGTCTGAGGTTTTTCATATAAAATTTTAGTCCATTATTTATACTCTGAATGAACTGACGACTAATTTTCCCGTTATTTCCCGATCATGACAAGGAGCACACGGCGGTTGTGACCGATCGGCAGGGGATACTCACTCCTCCATGTTGCACCTGATCCTACCTTCGATGGTTTGGAGGTCTGTGTTTGCTCTGCACCTATTTTGTATTGTTTTATGGATTTCTGATCTTGAATACTGTGTGTTATCTCAATATGTTTCATGAAAAAGCCTGGATACTCTACAATAATATGTGAATTTCTTAATCTGATAAAAAAAATAGTATGCTTTAAAAATTTGGAAAAAAGTGATTTCAATTCCTATTTTTAGTATTAATATGGCAGAAACACAGCCCGTTTTGATTAGCCTGAAAAAAAGAACGGAGTCTGCTTATTTAATTAAGTCACCAGTTTTTCTGCTGTTATTTAATCACCCTGCTGCACATCATGTTCACACAACGTATAAAACAAAGTGATGGCGTCCTCTCCTCATAATTATGTAAATACGAATAGATCATGTTTTATAATTATCGACCGTTCTTCACCTGTGGAAAATATAAGTAACAAGAATTCCTATTTTCTATGCTCCTGCGTCGCTCTCAAACATTAAAATCAAACAAAATTTTATTTACCAATTGTATTCTAAGGATTGGTATCGGCTTTGGAGTTCATTTAGCAATAAAAACGCTACAGTAGGAAATAGTACCAGTTTCTGAATGATGATCGAATTAACTTTTTGTGAACACTCACCTTTAGCTGCTTAATAATTTGATTAGAAAACTACTAATGTAGTGGGACATCTACTCCACATCATGTTATATATTTAAACCTATTCAATATTTTTTTTAAATAGAAAATACCACAAGCTACTCTATAATAATGGTGCACGGCATTTGTCGTGCCGAGGTATTCGTCTTTCTAGGATCTGTGGGTATTGTTTTGAGTTCGCATTTTCATCTTGGACTCTTAATGTTGCGGGGACAGAAGAACTGGGCGAGTTACGAACTTCAGGCGAGTGCTATATCTATTGCAGTAGACAACGCCAGAAAAGATGGACATTTCCTGAATCATACTTTCAGGTAAGTTTCCTATTTCACTGTTACAACAGCAGAGAATACTGGGTTTGTATAAGTGAGGTACGCATTAAGATATTGTGAGATTGAGCAAAGAGGGATTTATAAAACCCCGAGAAAGGTTTCACCATTTTTCCCCCAAAAAGAAGATAAATATTGCCATTTAGTATCTCCTAAAGGTTCAGGACAAAAGAATCCAAGATTAGCATATTTTAAGTATATTTTAAGTATATCCGTATTGTAGTTTAAATATAATAATATATATTATAAATATACATACAAAAATCAAAGCATTTGAAGAAATGATAAATAAGTCAATAAAAAGAAATGATTTTAATAAATAAATAGATATATACAAGTTTCAATGAAATAATTGTAAGAAAGTCAAAAGGAATGTTAGAAACACTCCGTGGATTGTCAGGTGGATTGTCAGGTTTGTACTTACACGGAAATTAACAAAAATGATGAAGGCACCGATTAAAACAATTGTAAATAAAGGAAATAAAATCAAATGTATACTCAATACTGCATCGGTGTCTGTAAATTAAGTAACACGCTTGCAGTTATGAACTATTTCAAAAATAAAATTCAATGCTTAAAAATGAACGTCGATGGTCATTGCAAGACTTCATGCTACCATGCTTGTGTTTTATTTTATTATGACACGTAATTATTGAAGTCGCCATTACGTCACATCAAAACAATCTTCTAAGCGATAACTTAAATCACTAATTTTTTTGGAACAATATTTTAAAATGAAATATGGAGATAATCAGATAAACAGAATCTATTATTTATTTATGTTACACCAAAACAAATTGGGAGCATAACGGACGTTTGAAAAAATACAGAGGTGGGATCAGATCTGAGGGATAAGTGAACATCCCCTTACGACCGGCCACATCCACCGTGTCCTCTTATCTTGTTTTGGAAATAGCTAAAACTAGATAAAGAATTCAGTGTGCAAAAATGGCCCAGCAATATATTTTTTGGGACAAAAGTAGATTTATAATTAATTGTAGCATAAACTTTCTTTGTAAAGTTCGGTATGAAACTTTTCAAATTGTGATATCCAATTGTGCTCATTTCGCGTAGTGGTCTGGATCTTCATGGATGAGTTTTCTCAAAAATCTAAAATTTGGCAATACAGAGAGTGAGAATGAGGGGGGTGGAGAACAATTAGTTCATATGTCTTTTTTAAAAACTGCAATTCAGAAGATATAAATTATTTAAGACAATTTAACATTATTTATTGAAGTTTTTTTTTTCAAAAATGCATAAATTCAATATATTAATTCAAAAATGGACAGGATATGACATTACTACATCCAATGGCATGACATGTTAATGATTTCAAGAAAGAAATTATTGCAGCCCGGAGGACCGGGCTGCTCTATACATATAAGTTTAAGTGTTGGTGTATGGGGATTGAGGTGGGAGAAGTTATTCAGAATTAAAGGTTTCCTAAACATTGAAAACATTATTAATCAAAATTTTCGTTCCCTTTCTAAATAACGAGATACATAATATATTTACTTCTATAAAGTGAATCTGTAAAAATATATGTTTTTAATATTTTAAAATATGTAAAGTTGCTTATCATTTACTATCGAAAAAACGACAGGTCCCTTTTTTTAGAACATCGAATTTTACTTCTCGGATAAAAACGTTCTCTGCACAGTTTGTGTTTTATATTATAATATTGAAAAATAATATATTTTTAAATATAGGTGATACGTGTGTCTAACTTCAATTTATATTTTATGCAGCCAACATTTACTTGAGGAATTGATCAAGTTTAAAGTGGTATCGTTTTTGATTAATTTTTATCCGACTACAAGTTTTCAAAATATTCGCGACTATCGTCTCCATCAATTAGACGGATTGCCTTTTCACACATATCGAAGCGGTTTGATGATCAAGACTCATTTTCATTGTTTACTTGATATATTTCCCGGGCGACAATTGATGGTTACATCAATATTTTCTTGTAATTATTGTTAGAATATTTTGTATACTGTCAACCTGTCTATTCAAAATCAAAGTGTTATGAATATGATTCTCTCACTGCCAAACATCTCCTTTACAAAATTCAATTATTATTCTCTCGAGCTTTACATTGATCACTGTTGATTAATACAGACATTTGCCGGGAAGGATTTTTTGCGTCTTATCCTGTTTATAGTATATTTATGAACTATGATCACATGTGAGTGGAAATCTGTGTAAAAAATCGATACACTCCAATTAACGAAAAATAAAAAAAAATATTCGATTCGATTCCGTGTTAGAGATCAGTAATGAACTTGATTTATTAATAAAATTTTCCACCTACAGAGGGTTATGGAAAAAGATATGCATTGTTGATATCAAATAAATCTGAACCCGATGGCTACTTTTGTACGTTTAAGGGGGCGGACTGTGGTTTCCATTGCGCAATATTTCGCGCAACATCGTAAAATGAAGCGTACTTACTGCTTTAAAGCAACTTTTTTCGCTTAATTATTAGAATTAAACAAAATTAAGAAATTATAGGTATAAAAATGTAATTACAATTTTATATAACTTACTTTTCTTTTTAACGATTTTCAATTGATAAGTAGGTTGACGTCGTTACATTGTGTTTTTGACGTTATCATAAACTAAAGCTCTTAAAGAAAGGAATGATAAAAATGTTATTAAAGAAAAAGTAATAAACATACGCTCCCGAAATTTAAAACATAAAAAAATGAGAATATCTCCATTTTTTTTACTATGTTTTCTTATGAATCCTTTGTGCCCGACATATTTTAAGTTGTACTCTATAAAAAAAGAGCAAAAATTCGTTATATTTTGGCATTTTGAAATACCGCCTATGGTAACAAGACGGTAGAATTTTGTGTTTCTTACATATATTGTATAATATATTGTATAATATAGTATTACCCATCAAATATAATAGTTTGAACAAAAAGTCTACCGTAGTATTTTTATAATTTTCTTTAAAGTGCTAAGAATTGGCATTTTCTTATATAATCCTATAGTTATTGTACCTGTATTTTGAGACGGTCCCTCAAAAATACCTAGACGGTAGATTTTCCCAAAACTTTACATGTACAGGGAAGTTAATGCAAGTTATAAGGTATAAAAATGAAGAGTTTCGCCATTGCAGTTTTCACACAATAAAACCCCAGTCGGCCCCCTTAAACTAGTCATATATTTCAAAATTGCTATTGCAAAAGCCTTTAACGTGATCTATAATAAGTTTACGAGATCACTATTCGTTAGTAATTACTTCAGGATTGAATATATTTCAATAAGTCTGATTAACGAGAAATTAATCTTTCAAAAAATGAATCATGCACTTAAGTGTTACGATGCATTTGAAATGTATCAAGAAACATATGGAGATAACAAACAGTGTTCAAGATCATAAGTTCATAAAACAATACAAAATAGGAGTAAAGCAAACATGGACCTCCAAAACATAGAGGTGGGATCAGGTGCCATGGAGGTGTGAGCATCCCCTGCCGACCTGTCACACCCGCCGTGTGCTCCTTGTGCTCCCGAAATATCGGAAAAATCCGTAGTCAATTCAGTGTATAAATAATGGACTAATAATTAGTAGGAAAAACATTAGACAGCATTTGTCTCAGTGATAAATGACAAGGTCATTGTATCGACATTAGATCGTAGGAAACGGGGATTTTAAACAAGACTGCTAATATTCTTGTTTCATCAACTTGCTTGTCAATAATTTACCTATTATTGAAATTGTTCATACGTAGAGCATGCTCTTGCGCATCGAATCAACTGAGATATATTAACTCCGTATACAGGTGATGAAGGTATATATTACAGAAAAGTTGAGCTTTGTTGTCATGGAGCTTGGTTGTTAGATTGCCATTAACGTAATTTTCAAATAAACTAGAGGTACTTTGAGCAGTGAGCTCACTAAATGATACCCCCGCCTCCCATATGGTTATAATGGCAAAGTCCATGTTTTGCTGTGGCCGGGAAACCAAAAATATGTGTCGGATCAAAAAGTTAAATAGGGGGTGCACAATGGCAATATGTAATAAAGATTCTATGAAAGTGTCATTAAATTTCACTCAATGGTATAAGAAGAGTTGCGGATTAGAGATTGGTACCCCAAAGGCTAACAGACAGACGGACGGACGGACGTACATACCAATTACAGTTTACCCTCCCACTTTTCAAGCGGGGGTATAAATATCCAGATTTGAAATAGACGTGTCCGACTCTGGTATTTTTTTTTTCTCAAGCTCACCGGGAAATTATCAATATTAATTGACAATACGCGTCGTCGATATCTCGGAATGTTGAGTTGAAGGCCACTGAAAGTGTGTTCTTCTTTCCTTGTATAATACTTTGGACAAAATCTGCATCATATGAATACAGAAAAGGTCTGCTAATAACGGGGGTAATTTTTACCCATAGAAATTCCAATAGATTGTTCGAAGACCTGGTCTACGAAAATCACATATATATTGTCAATCAGAAGCTCAAGCATCTTTTGATGTCAACTTCCGAGTACTTTTTTGTAAATCATAATCTATTTTAACTTTTGGAAATTTTGAAATCAAAAGATTTTATCGAAAGCAACATCTTAAAACCTACGATATTTCAATTTTTTTTCTATACACAACCATTCCCCATGATAAATTAACGTCCAAGCTTTTTGATATCAACGACAGCTGTTTTTTTTAAAGGAATGGAAATGGAAAATTTATTTACCTTGTCTTCGTATTTCATTGCCATTTCAAAATCATGACATGTAGCACACGGCTTGTGTTAAGGGTCGACAGGGGATTCTCCTACAGAGCACCTGATCCCACCTCTGATGTTTTAGAGGTCCGTGGTTTCTCTGCTCCTATTTCACATTGTTTAATAGACTTTTGAGCTTGAATACTATTTGTTATCTCCACATATTCAATTACAAATCTGACTTTTTTCGTTATCCATAAACACGTGTGCAACAACACTGTTAAATCTTGATAAAAAGTTAAGACAAAAAGCGTTTACTATGTAAACTACAAAAAATATCTTATTAGTTCTAAAAAATATACGGAATGAATGTAATTGTATTCCTCGTGAGCACAACGCGCAAAAAAAATTGTGTTTGTCTGTTTGTGTGTGTGTTTTTTTTTTTTACAGATAAATGTTTTGTCTTCCAGGAAATAACTCTTGAGAGTTATAATTGCACTTATAAATACTTTACTTGCTTTTTTATACTAGATTCTATTTATATTTTCTTTGTAATGTTTTATCTATTAAGAAAACATAAAAAATAGTTCATCAAAATTAGTCATCTACTAGGAAAATATAAAACATGTTGTGAATATGATTCGGTAATGCATCAAAAGACTTTTATATTCAATCTACCTGCATGTGCTTGCATTCAACTCTCTACTATTTTTATTCTTTAATTACAAAGGCATCAAAACCGGAGAGGGGAGGGGAGGAAGGCTTAGCCCCAAACCTTTTTGCAAAGATTAAGCATAATAAATACATTGAACATTTTGGCGTAGTTTAACCCCACCCCACCCACCTTCAACAGCCAAGTTGTAGTAGGGGTCATAAAAAGCTCAGTGGTAGTGTTTGAAAAAAAAATGGTACTGATTTTCGTACTTGGACAATGGACACAATTTTCCCCTCTTTGCTTGTCAAGTTATTTTGTAGGTTTGATCCCCCTTTCAATTGGCTTTCGACACCTATGAATTATTCATTCAGTATGTAATTTTTTATGTGCTAATTTTAATTATTTATCATAACCCTTGCTCCAGTTCATTACAGTTTATTAGAATAAGCTATTGATATTACTTTTTGACTAATATGTTAATTTAATTATCAGTGTGACGTCACGTTTTGTCGATGACATGTCCCTGACGGCAGGTGAAACAGTGCGCATGATCACAGAGGATAAGATTGATCTACTTTTGGGCCATCCCTCCTCAAAGCGTAAGGAAATTTTTGATTTTACTCGACCAAATCAATCTACAACGATAAATATTGAGCTGTGTATCTTTTTCATTCCATGTAATTCATTGTTCATTGTTTACTCTTATGCATTTACCTATTCTTTGTTCCAAGAAAATCTAAATATAGTAATAACTATAAATAGAATGAGTTTAAAATTTTGTCAAATTCTTCATTCATCTCAGTTTTGGACTGATTCCACCTCTAATGTTGTAAAGGTCCGTGTTTGCTGTGCTCCTATTTTATATTGCTTTATGAACTTTTGATCTTGAATGTTGTTAACGTTGCTCATTTCCATATGTTTCAAGAATAACATGTTCATTGTCATCAAAACTTAAGCATATAGACATTAAAAGTATATGATTCTACAACTGCAAAAAGTACTACATAATTAAGGTACATCGTATCAAGTAAGAATCAATAGATAGTTAGAAATTCGTCAGTTTAATTTCGAGTTTTTCTCCTTTTATATTTGCTTAACATCTTGTTGTAGAATATGAAAAAAAAAACGGAAAAATATTCTTGAATTATTAAAATGCATAATATATTGAAACTTTTAAAAACATTTCTGTGTTGCGATTACATTAAATTATTCATAAAAATAAAACCTGGCAACCTTTTCTATATTGTAAAACAACACAGGAAATCTAGGACCCGCTTACGTGACCCCATATTATAACATTCCCCATATCAGCTGGGAAGCCAACGACCCAACATTCGAGAAGAAAGACATATTTAAAACGTTTATACGGCTGTCTTCAACCTTTAACAAAGTTGGTCTGGCTACAGCTTCACTGTTTACCAAGTTCAACTGGAATGTCACTGCACTTCTCATACAGACGTCTTATGGTAACTAGGAAACACTTCGCTTTGTCATTTGTAGAACTTTAGTAACCAATTCATATTGTAATATATCATAATTAAATGTAATTTGCATTTCCAAGTTTATTTTCTATTACGTAATTTTTTGGCTTTCAAATAGGTTTTTATGTTTTTCTCTTACAGACCTATGCTTGCATGCAATGAATGGTTTTTTAACCAGAGTGGCGCACCATAAAATTACCGTGTCTTCTTACCTACGTTTTACAGAAAATCCTTCCAAAAGTCAGATAGATCAATATTTGAACACTATCAAGAAAACAGCAAGAAGTATTACAGCTTTTCAGAACAACAATAAAGCTTACTTTCACAAAATATTTTTCTCTCATACACCTTCCTCTTTAATTGATATACGTATTTTTTTATAATATTCAGATCTATTCACCCTTTTATAAATTGTAAGAGTTTTTTTAAGCAAAAGAAAAAAAATTATTACTGAAGCAATAGGGTATTCTTCACGAAGTTCTTACACATTGTGTCTAATTTTCTATTGTAGTTGTGTTTATGTGCGCAGAAAATAACAATTTCCGAGAAATAATGATACGAGCTCACTACAACGGGATGACAACTGGAGATTACGTCTTCATCGATCCAAACTTCTTATCAAACGCCGACAAGTATCGATACACCGCGTGGTATAAGAATGACTCTGACGACGTCATATCACGTGAAGCATTTCGTCATGTCATTCATGTAAAATTCAAATTTGAATCCTCATTATATAGAGCCAAAGCTTATTAAAAAAAGATTTGCACAGTTTTTAAAATCTTTTATTAAGCAATATTTTTTAAAAATAACCGATGAAAAAAAACATTTTTATTTTCTCAATATCAATCAAAGATACTTCAGTGCATGTCCTTATTACTGTATGTGAATATCACAAATCATGGATTTTTATTATTGACCTGGATTTAGTTAACAGCAGCTAGATGGTTTGATGATGCCAGCAAGGAGCGTCACTTAGAACTAATGAGAACGATTCCACAGAGAATGGCAGAGCCTCCATGGAATGATTCTACTGCACTTGATGAAGGCCTCTCCGTAATTATTGTTAACCTGTCTTGTAATGTACAATATAAATCAAAGAAATTTCTGTTTAACAAACAACAATACACTTCCTGTATAATGGGTAAAGGTTTCTAGAAATGATGCTTACTAGTCTACTTAGAAGGAAAAAAGGAGGGTCGGAAAATTAACAGCAATTGACTACTTTCTCTCTGTTTGAAAGAATACAATTGTTTTTGTTTGCTTTCTCCAATTTGTAAGTTAATTTGCTTCCTCTATACGGCTTTTTGTCTGTTATCGGTATATAAATATTTCAGATTTTCTGCGTGTAGCCCTCCACGTCAGCCTCTACGTTACATGATTTTATGTTGCTGTTTAGCTCCTACGTTACACGATTCCTCGTCAGCTCCTACGTTACATGATTCTATGTTGCTGTTTATCTGTTTGTAGCCCTCAACATCAGCTCCTACGTTACATGATTCTAATTAATTATTGCTGTTTATGTAATTTATTGCTGTTTATCTGTTTGTAGCCCTCTACGTCAGCCTCTACATGATTCTATTTCTGTTATCATGATTACGTTACATGTTGCATTGCTGTTTTCTGCCCTCTTGTAGCATGATTTTATGTTGCTGTTTATCTGTTTGTAGCCCTCTACGTCAGCTCCTACGTTACACGATTCTATGTAATTATTGCTGTTTATAGCCCTCTACGTCAGCTCCTACGTTACATGATTCTAATTAATTATTGCTGTTATTCTGTTTGTACCCCCAACATTAGCCCCTGTGTTACATGATTCTACGTAATTATTGCAGTTTATCTGTTTGTAGCCCTCCACGTCAGCCCCTACGTTACATGATTCTAT
Source organism: Saccostrea cuccullata (assembly GCF_032062105.1). Lineage (NCBI taxonomy): Eukaryota > Metazoa > Mollusca > Bivalvia > Ostreida > Ostreidae > Saccostrea > Saccostrea cuccullata. The sequence goes on from NW_026918247.1 coordinate 52,605, forward strand.
GTAGTCATTGCTGTTTATCTGTTTGTTGCCCTCCACGTCAGCTCCTACGTTACACGATTCAATGTAATTATTACTGTTTATCTGTTTGTAGCCCTCTACGTCAGCTCCTACGTTACACGATTCTATGTAATTATTGCTGTTTATAGCCCTCTACGTCAGCTCCTACGTTACATGATTCCATGTTGCTGTTTTTCTGTTTGTAGTCCTCCACGTCAGCTCCTACGTTACACGATTCTATGTAATTATTGCTGTTTATCTGTTTGTTGCCCTCCACGTCAGCTCCTACGTTACACGATTCTATGTAATTATTGTTGTTTATCTGTTTGTAGCCCTCAACATCAGCCCCTACGTTACACGATTCTATGTAATTATTGCTGTTTATCTGTTTGTTGCCCTCCACGTCAGCTCCTACGTTACACGATTCTATGTAATTATTACTGTTTATCTGTTTATAGCCCTCTACGTCAGCTCCTACGTTACATGATTTTATATTGCTGTTTATCTGTTTGTAGCCCTCCACATCAGCTCCTACGTTACATGATTCTATGTACCTGGCTGTTTTGTGGTGGGACCATTGTTATAAAAGAGGACTGAATCACAGAAACGGGGCTGGACTATTCGAGTTTACTCACAACTTAACTTATAATGGTTAGCAAAGAACTGTCTTAAAACAATTTCTTTTTCTTGAAATTTCAAGAAATATGTGGAAATTACGAACAGTATTCGAGCTCAAAAGTCCATTAAACATCATAAAATAGAAGCGAAGTAAATAAAGACCTCCAAAACTTCAGAAGTAGGATCAGGTGCCGTTGAGATTTGAGATCCCCAGCCGACCGGTCAAACCTGCCGTGTGGTTCTTGTCGAGCCTCACTATTTTATTACAAATGCTATATGTACTCCCATATATACTCTTCTTACGTTCATACGGGGTTATTATCTCTCAGATGATTCGATAATTAAGAGCATGTTCTACATGCTTTATTAACTATTACTAAAAACATTTTGAAGATCAAACTGATAAAAAAAGAAATTCAGCAGTCTCGTTTTAAGGCATCCCGTACGTTATAATGTCGATACAATGATATTGTCAGCAAATACAAGCTATCATCAAATGCTAACTGATATGTTGTTTATACTTCATGTAAATGTTAGGCCATTAACTACAATCTGAATTGTCTGTGATTTTTCCCGTTATTTCTGATCATGACAAAAGAGATGAATGACCGATCGACAGGGAATACTCACTTCTCCATGGCATCTAATCCCACCGCTGATGTTTTGAAAGTCCGTGGTTGCATTGCTCCGTATTCATATAGTTAATTAAATGGACTTTTAATTTTGAATACCATTCGTTATCTCCATATGATTAATTTTTAGGATTGATAATGTATTTAAATTTCCTTTCAAAATTTGTCAAAAAATATGTATCAATCCATGTATAATTTAATTGTTTGTATTTAATGTATCCTTGAAAGAAATCAAACATATCCTAGGTACTAGTGGTAAAATTCACTTTGACGGTAATGGAGATAAACAGCCTGTGTTTTGGGTAGAGGATCTGAAAAATAAAAGCGATGAAACGAGGATTTTTGCCATTGTAGAAACAGGATCGGAGGTGAGAAAGCATCAACATTGTGTTGGTTAAATTCTCTTTACTTATCTACTTATATTGAAAAAATGGAAATAAAATCAAAACTAATAAATCAAAATATATAAGGTTTTTGCGTGTGTATTAAAAAATTAACAAATTATAAAATATATTATATGTACATGTAGTTGATTTGCATTTCAACAGATTGTAACTATCTGGCAAGATAAGTCTACTCTGTGGTTGACCGATGATGGCGAGGCACCACCAAGTACGCCACCCTGTGGTTTCTCCAATGAGTTCTGTCCACCTGTGATCAAAGGCATTGTTTTCTACCTAACATACAGTTTTCAGTTTCTTTGTTTTTACATTCCTCGTCATTCAAATCTTCTCTATGAAATTAAGTTTTATAACGACATAAGCTAGTGTTTTCTATTCGAGGAGTATGCATTGACAACTTTGTAAATTATTCGGAATTCTTCCCTGGTCTTTTAAAATATAAAGTGTAAAATACGTAAAATATCCAATAAGAAACTATCCAGAACTTGAAACCTCGAAATTGTTAAATTATTATTGTTTTATCTCGTTTGACATGTTTGTAAACTATTTTTTAAATTTCTCTTTCAGATTACACCACTGAAATTATCATCTCTCTCTCTATTGTCGTCGTATTTCTCATTGCGGTCATTATAGCAGGATTTTATATCAGGTTTGTTATTTAACGTCAGTGTGAACGATGTAATACATGTTTTCTTTATTATATCCTGCTGTTGTAAAATCAGAAAAACTTTTGGCAAGACACCTTTTTCCTCTAACATCACGATTCACCGAGGGGTATCAAAATATCACTTAAACCTTACGGACATTTATAGGCATGGACATCTCTTATTTTTCTCAGCTTGTGTTTCCAGCCTCAAATGTAATATGAAGATAACGAATATACACGAGGTTAAAAAGGTCATCAAACGAATTCAAAACGAGGCAGTGTAAATACGAACCCTTAAAACATCAGAGGTGGGATCAGGTGTCATGGAAGCATATTGCTTACATGTACCTGTGTGTTTCTTGTCAGGATCGGAAAAACGTTCGTAGATAATTTAGCGTATAAAAATTTAACTAACAATGTTTAAAAAATGAATTAGCATTTGTATTATGCTTGTTGACCAGGCCAAGGTATAGATCAGGAAACTTTGAAATGAAATATATGGAGATAACGAAAGGTATTCAAGATCAAAAGTCCATAAAACAATATATAAATGGTGCCTGTTTTGGAGGGTAACAGTTGAAATTGACACCCCTCGGAAAACCATTGTCAACCTCCGCTGACGCGTCGGTTGACAATGGTTTTCCTTGGGGTGTCAATTTCAACTGTTACCCTCCAAAACAGGCACCATTTATTTTATTATACTGAATGTCTTCTTAAATTAAGTCAGCAAAAAAAAAAAAAAAAAAAAAAAAAAAAATTGTCGATCATCTTTACGTTCACGTTTACAAAGCTTTCAAACTCCTCGCTACTCCGAAAAAGATTTACTGACCTTTTTATTGTTTGTTTGATACTCTAAGAGTCTTTTATCATATAAAGTTTCGTTATTTCTGCACTCGCAAGCATGTTTCGTCTACATCGGACGCAAGCTTTTATTGACGTCAAGTTTATTCCAGTTCTTTCAAACGTGCAACTGATGTTTTGAGAATTCTACGGTGAACCGTACGCGCATAATATCCACGCATGTGGCATTACCGTTGTCACATGCGTTGCTAAGGCTGAGGGTAATAGAACAGATTGTTAACTGCGTCTAAACCAATCAGATTTTAGTATTTAACATGAAAGTATAATAATACAAAATAGCTATCGAGCAAACACGGGCCTCCAAAACATCAGAGCTGGAATCAGGTGCCATGGAGGAGTGAGCATCCACTGCCGACCGGTCATCCCCGCCGTGTGTTCCTTGTCATGTGTATAAATAATGGACTAACAATTAGAATGAAAAACGTCAGTCCGCATTTGACTCAATGATTAATTGTTTTTGCTGACAAGGTCATTGTATTGACCACAGAACTTACAAAAGATTACTTTAAACCAGACTGCTGATATTCTTGTTTCATCAGCTTTTTTGTCAATAATTTACATCGTTTTAGAAATTGTTCATACGTAGAGCTTGTTCTTGAGTATCGAATCAACTGCGTTTTATAAACTCTGTATGCAGGTGATTATTATTGTCGATATATCTAAATGTCGAGTTGAAGGCCACAGCAAATGTTTTCTTCTTTTTACCCACAGGATTTTGGACATATTCTGCTTCATATGAATACAAAAAAGGTTTAATAATAACGGGGCGCAATTGGTACCCATGGGAATTCCAATACATTGTTGGAAGACCTGGTAAATGATGATCTTAAACATGTCTAATGATATCCCCATTTCATTACCTTGTTTGGCAATAGATCTCATTTCAAGATTCTTTCGTCTGTATTTTGTTTCGTTTCAGAAATTGTTTGTTTCGTACCTTGTTAAACGATTATGATTTGTCTATATATTTCACCGTATATATTCAATTTAGATAAATGGCCCATGGCGGTAAGAACTGTTCTACAAGGCATTGGTCCCATATGTTGTTAAGTGTACAAAGGTCCTCATTTGCTCTCCTTATTTCACTTATTGTTTTTATTAAATGTTTTAAATTTGGTTTCCGCTTTTTAGGAAGAGAAAATATGACCTTCAAATCTTGAGGATGACTTGGAAAATAGAAATTACTGATGTTAGCATAAAGGGAAACAAACGTGGAATTGGAAGTCAGGTAAAGGGTAGAGATTTAAAATATAAAAAAAAAGATAGTGAACAGAAATGGAGGACAAATGTACGCTAGATCACCTAAGTTCTCAGAAGTATATGGTGTTCAATTATCAAAAGATCTTACGGTCAGCCTGATTTACAAGTGATTTGATACATATTGTATAAAGATATTTTTGAATATTATTAAAACATTGAGATAAATATAAAATATATATAATATATTAATTTTAGCTCACAAAGTTTCTGATGATATACCTTGTTAAATTAGTGTCCTTTACTATTCTTTTTTTTAGCTCAGTAAGAGTACCTTTTCAATGATTGATTGTGAAGGTAATAGTGATGGCACTAGTCACCTCAACTTTACCAAGACAGCTGAGTATAAAGGTCAGACAGTAGCCATCAAAACAAGCCCTCTGTCTACAGTTCACCTAACTATGACGGACTTGGTGGAACTGCGAGCCGTGAGTGATAATATAGTATCCAATTTGAATCTTTTAAGTTGTGGTATTCAGTCAACAAGTACCTGCAATAAGACGTCTCAGATATATTTGTTTGGTCTAACAATTACCACATAACAGGGGTTTCTATTACTTTTTTGTTTTGTTTATAGGAAATTTTGCGAAAAGGGGTAGATTTGTAAATTTGTCATTTGCGTAAGTTGTTTTTTACGATTGAAGGAAAAAATTAAAATGGTAATGTTTTTATGTCAAATGATAGCCAACATAATTTTTGCTTGTTTTATATTTTGCGAATAAAAAAATGATTGCAAAAAAAAAAAAAGCGAAAAATAGATCAATTCGGAAGAAACGTCAGATATACGGTATAATTAAACACTTTTCAAATATCACATGCACTTATTCCATGTGAAGACCTTTCAATGAAAATTTTAGTATCCTTTAAATTAAATTTAATTAACCTCTCCTTTCACTTTAATGCTATTTTTACAACTTCTCTTTGTTCAAGAACTATTTTGGTAGACATTTAATTTTAATACACTCAGTTTATTAATTACATCTGCTTTAAAGTAGGATTTTAACTTCAAAAAATAAATCGACGTGGAAAATAGATTGAAAGCAGTTCCGATTCATAAAATTTAATTGTATGAAACATCGGCGTTACCTACAGTTGCCTTCCTCGAGGGTGAAACTTTTATTTGTTAATCAATCATTTGATTAATATGTTTAACAAAATTCATGTGTCACATATTACAATGAATCAGAACTCATTAAAAACGCAGAAAAATTAAAACGCAAAAGAAGACAAACTGTTGTTGTGGATTTCAATTCAACGTTTAGATAAATTTACAACTCTTTTCTTGAGAAATGTTGCTTTCTTTCCAAAGTCAACTCATATAACAGAAAAAAAAATAAAATAAAAATAATAACCTATTCTATATCACATCGTTTTGATAAGTGTAAAAAGTATGTATAACGAAAAATAATTGATCTGAAAAAAAAATCTATTTAAACAAAAATCTGTATTACGAGGCGTAAAACAACCATAATTACATTAAAACTAAACAAGATACAGCTGTAACAATTGGAATAGCTTCGAAAGTCTTTTTATTATCAAATCCTTTCCAAGTTCATATTAGCATCCCACAATGACCAGTATGATCTTTATGTCTCTAACTGTTTTCTTTTTTTTTTTTTTTTTTATAACAAAGGACTGTTATGTATAATGGTTAATCTTTAATCAGAGGTAGGCTTCTGACTAAAAAACTGTATGTAAATCAAAGGTTTTCAAATAGCATTTTTAAAATTCTATGAAGGCTAACTGACCTTGTTTCAAAATCAATCTTGCTATCGTTATGTCGACTTTAACTCAACAATTGTTAGGCTATTGTTTTAAAGTAAAATTTAACCGAACAATATTGTTATTAGGCTATAGTTTTCAGTGAATGTTTTCTAATCAATTATTCGGCTAATGTTGGCTACGGATTACTTCCTTAACCTGATTAAAACAAAGAGCTCACTGCAGAAATTATTGGCCGACGTTACCCTAACAAAAATACTACAGTTGAAAAAAAAATTTTTAGTTAATTATGGTATCAATTTTTTTACTTTAGAAAAACCATTAATAGGAAGGTACACTGTAGCTGCAGAACTGTAGCTCTCCGAAAAAATATATTGACAGACCGGAGAGTTACGGTGCCACCCATTGAAAAAAAAAAACTTTACATTTTTTGCGCACAAAAATTTACGCTTGGTTCTGGGTTAATTCTTCCAAATTCTTACCTCAATTGCAAAAAAAGCTAAATTAAAAAAAAATTCTTACTTTTCTATCAAGTACTCTCGTAGTTGACATCTCTGAACGAAGCGCGTTAGACCGAATTATCTTGCAAACATAAAGTGGCAGTGTAAATGGACGAAATTTTCTATCATCTCAATTTTAAGGCCAGGAGGGCTATTAAAAACAATCAAAATGAATGTTTTGTTGTTGAATTAGTGACAGAATATGTTAGGATCACACGGTTAGTAATACGAGGGTTGGTCCAAAAGTTCGCGGAATTTCTTTCTAAAATTGTATTGTTGTTTGATGAAAGCAAATAACAGACATATTCATAATATAGAGTCATAAGGCAACAATATTGGAAAATTTCAAAACTTTCCAATTACCAATAAGGCCACAAGAGATTTCTGAAAATGGACTGTTGTGAAACCTGGAGGAGACTTCGACGTTATGTCAAGTTTGATATGTCACGTCACGTTATAGAAGCATCACACCCTTATGTTCAATTTGAATATGTAATTCTACAAAATGCTGCCCTTTTCTCCATTTTTTCTTAACAAAAGCCTGGATATCTCCTCGCACCAACTTATCTTCAATTTTCACTCATATTTCAAAACACTCCACATCTTCCCATATGATGTTCCAATTTCAGTAGCAATGTCAAGAACAGTACGTCAACCGACAACTTCAATTAACGCTTTTAATTTGTCTAGGGGGATTAATACTTAAAACACAGCCTTCAAAAGGCGGCCACACCTTTAATCAACGTCCATGGAAGTTCTTTTTTTTCTTAAATTTCTTAATATGCAACTGGAAAACAAGAAACAAAATGCATTTTCCCAGCCTATGTCAATAATATACGTGTTTAATATAAAGTGATCCCAGGATTTTCACAAAACATATGACTTGACCGAAAATTGACATTGTCTAACAACTTAAAGATGAACAATAAATCACCAACTAATAAACTAAATATCCAGTAAAATCAGCAAAATTCCCACACAAAGGTTTATAAAAGATCAAGCTATTGTAACAATGACATAATTTTCGTTACTATCATATATATTTAAAATATTTTTGATTTATAATATTCAAAAAGTTTCTATATTCTCATGTGTAATTTTAACCAATATCACTTAAAAATAAATAAAATATGAAAAAATTTAACGAATGTTTGGATCAACTCTTGTATTTTGATGTGACAGTTTGAAAAACATTGAGAAATAAACCGAGAAACAGCGCACTTTTTGTGCGCAATAAATATAGTTTTTCCAAAGGGTGGCACTGTAGCTCTCCGGTCAATCAAGTTATTTTTTTCAGAGAGCTACAATTCTGCAGTTAGGTACACTGATGAACTGAGTTCAAGCTACTTGTAAATACATACAGGATTTTTCTTTACCGATAATTGTCCCTTTCTGAATAAAGACCTGAATTAAAAACAACCTGTGCAATAAAGATAGAATACCAGCTTATAAATCATATATATGCGATATAACACTCATCTTAAAACCGTTTGCTGTAAACTTATATGAGATCATGACCGCTTAGTGAAAAATGTGAAAATACCGAAAAGTGACCAATATCTCAAAAATTTACCAACATTACCTATCTGAACAGAGAACTAAACAAGTACCCATTGGAATTCCATAGTTCTGATCAGTTGCTAAGAAATAGTAAGCATCCCATGTTGATCGGTCAAGCCCGCTCCTAGGTGTATCGACTAGGTAGGGGGATCAATCCATGGTCAAATTTAGTATAAAACAAAACCTATCATGGGTATCACCCTACGGAATCATTCAAGGTCAAATTTAGTATAAAGCAAAACCTATCATTGTTATCACCCAACGGAATCATTCAAGGTCAAATTTAGTATAAAGCAAAACCTATCATGGGTATCACCCTACGGAATCATTCAAGGTCAAATTTAGTATAAAACAAAACCTATCATTGTTATCACCCTACGGAATCATTCAAGGTCAAATTTAGTATAAAACAAAACCTATCATTGTTATCATCCAACGGAATCATTCAAGGTCAAATTTAGTATAAAGCAAAACCTATTTTTGGTATCACCCAACGGATTTTTTCATATGAAAGAAAAAGATAACCGAAAGGTCACTGAATTGTGCGTAACTTTCAGCGATCTTTCAGTGAACGGGTTGGCCTCTTACTGGTCACTTAGAGACCTTTCACTCACTCTTCCATGATCAGTCTCTAGACATTCAGTAACTATTCCTTAAATGGAAGTAGGTCATTAATACTATGATAAAGTTTTATACAAATATACTACTATGAAGATATATGTTATCTGAAAGTAATTTAAGAGAAAAGTGCTTTTAAATATCTGGCTATCTTAGCAGACAGAAATAAATGTTCATGGTTTCTTTTTTTTCATGAGTCATAAAGGTATAAGGCGAAATCAGAAAATGTTCAGGATGCAAAACATGTTCTTTTTAGATGCGGGACTTTTTACATGCTAACGTGAATCCCTTTATCGGCGCCTGTATCGATCCTCCCGACATTTGCTGCCTGTTTCTGTATGGCACCAAGGGAAGCCTTCAGGTACCTAGGTTCTTAGATTAATTCTCTGCAATTCCGGTTCCATTGTTATTTTAATAAGACATTGAATGTAATCGGAAATCAAATCATAAAACTGCTGATGCAAAAGTCATTGAATTCAGCATTCTAATTAATTAGGAAAATCCGAAAACAACAGTATCCTACGTTTGTAACATGTTAATGGATATTGAATCCACCTTCTTAGGAGATTAGTAAAACTTTAACCTTTTTTCAATGACTTCAATTTTTTCAATAAAAGAGAATAAATCCAAATCAGTTCATCACAAGAATTAGATTTAAAGTCATTGTTACTTTTAAATACTTGATAACAGTGAACAGAACATATAACACTATTAACACCTATGGTCTAGATAACAATGATGTAATTTGATTTTATTATTATTTCTTCCAGGATGTCTTGGAAAATGATGATATACGACTCGAGTGGGCTTTTAAAGTTGGAATACTGAAAGACATCGCTATGGTGAGATAAAGGAATAAATATGACATAAACACCATTTCTTCGATTAATGCCTTCTCCTTTTTAAGAAGTTGATTTTATAGATATGTTTTTGCGTTTTTCTGGCTTCCTGTATAGGCTTTTCTTTATCAATCATGAAATGTTTCCCTTAATTCCAATGGAAAAACTAAATCATTAATACTAATATTAGTTTGATAGTTATCATTCCATTTAAGTGAGTTATTTCTTTCATAACGTTCATTTAGCCTCACAGTGGGTTAAATTTTTAAATATTTCTTTAATACTTAATTGATAAACATGCACTTCTGAAATTTCAAACATACGATCATTTCCTAAATATGAATATAATTGTTTAACATCTTCAGTCTTTGAGATCAAGGACGTAATGCTCAATGGCCCTGAGTGCCGAGTATACAACATCTAGCAGCTCTACATCGCCAATTGGTAGCCTCCCCATATGAATGAAAAAATCTCGAGAGGGACGTTACACAACATACACACAAACAAATAAAGTAACGGTTTGTCTAAATTTGATTTCAGGGAATGAAGTACCTCCACTCCTCTGTCCTGAAATCGCACGGTCGACTTAAAAGTTCTAACTGTATCATCGACAACAGATGGACCGTGAAGGTCACGGACTACGGGGTGTCTGCTTTCTACGAACATGAACAACTGGCTAATATTAAGAGAATGGAAAAATTTAAAGGTGATTATGATCAAATTAAATATCTTAATTTAAAAAAAATAGAGTGATAGCTTTGTGTAAAACATGTGAAAAAAAAATTCTAATAGATTTTGTTGAGAGATTTTTTTTCTTTTTTTAGCCCTTGGTATAGTTTTAATCTCAATGAGAGTTTGCTTAACATCTTTTTCAAGTTTTTTAGCCTTAGACTTATGCCCTGTTCACACGGAGAATCTAATTCGCAGTAAATTAATGCGAAGTAAACTAATGCGAATCAAACTAATGCGAATTAAATTGCGTTCACACGACAGCTAATGCGAGGTAAACTAATGCGAATTAAAAGTTTACTTCTGCAGCCTGGCGTCAGCACGGCTATTATGACGTCATTTGCAAATCACGTCACCTTATACTGAAGCAGATCCATTTGGCATAATGACAAAGTGTCTGTATACACATTTTAATGATTTACAAACTTTTCCTTAGTTTTTCACTCAAAAATAGCAAAAGTACCTATGACTGACCACCGACAAGTGGCATTTGACTAAATATTGCCATTACGCATGCGTCAGAATTTAATTCGAATTAGCTTCGCTTAGCGTTCACACGGAGCTAATGCGAAGTAATTTAATGCGCAGTAAACTAATTCGAATTAAACTAATTCGCATTAAATTCTCCGTGTGAACGCTAAGCGAAGCTAATTCGCAGTAAACTTACGTTTAATTCGAATTAAACTCTCCGTGTGAACAGGGCATTAGTCATTTACGCGGACCTCATGGTGCTTGAACACTGACGAATGTTTATCATATCAAGTTATATATTTCCTTGAAAAAGGACACAACTAGAGTAATAATGGCAAAATTGTTTAATTTCCATTCATTTACCCTTTTTTTCTTCAAATTTTTTTTTATAAAGGAACACAAAATGAACTGATGTAACATTTACTCTATAAAATGTACTATTTGCTTGTATATTAGAAATGTCACTGAAAATTTTATTTAATACTTCAAAACAAAATATAAAAATGGACAAATCATACCAAGTAAAGGTTTATTGTCAGAATATGTACCCTTTTTAGTACAAGTGTAATATAAACTTTAAAAAAAATATACCAATCCAGGTGATACATTTTTCTAAAGTTAATACAAAACTTAATTTAAAAAAGAAAACAAATGTAGTCTTTTTAAAATGGAAATTCTCTAAATTACTCCAGTGATACAAAGGAAATACAGTTACAGTAAACAGATTAATTAACTTTGACATCTAATCCCCAAGTGTTCCAAAACGACCAGATAGAAAACTTATTGCAAGTTCCGTATAATTATAAATTTTGTTATGTCAATCTCTGTACAAAAATGTTTTGTCAATCTCTGTACAAAATAATATAACAAATGAAGTCCTTTATTTCCGTCGTCAGTACATCGACTTCACAGAAATGCATTTCTGTGAAGTCGATATAATTACAGATCCATCTCGTCAAAGAGCTTTATTTATATAATATACACACCAAACACCATGACACGGAGAGAACGGCAGGTGTGACCGGTCGGCAGGGGATCAACATTGTATCAACATTTTATAGACCATTTTTGTTTACAGAATTATTTATCAAAACCTATTAAACATGCATACAAAAAAATGGCAACTGATCATAAATTACGGGTAGAAGAAGGTAGATATGTTAATGAAAACAGAATTAACAGAAAATGCTGACTGATTTTATATTTGGAATCCAATATATAAAACAGTATTATATTAAGAAACCTAGTGTCTTTAAATTAATTCAACTGTTAAGTGTACAAAATGTTAAAGAAATGTCTAAATTGGGAAAATTTTTGTTCATTGCTTTACAACGAAGAAAAGATTTATTAAACTGTTCATAGCTCATGAATGTTTGTAAACATTTATTATACAATTGTAAGATCTGAATATATGTATACCTTGTTTGTAATACAACCATTATGTACATGTATCTGTCTGATATGCCGTTTGGCATAAGGAAATAAAGAATTGAAATGATCAGTTATATAACAATTATATAGCTCTGCTTCATATTTGTATTAATTGCTTGATAGCCATTTGAGCTTGAATTCTGTTCTTTATCTCCATATTTTTGATTTAAGAAAGAAACATATGAATGTGTATCCAATTTTAATATTGTAAGATTATATAGTAGATTCATTCTTTAAAGGAAAATGGACACATTTTTAAATGATTTCTTAAAACCTATTTTAATATTTGCAACTTTAAAAAAAAATAAAATTATAATCCAGAAAATTCAGAGTAGAAATGTTCGAAAGCAAAACATACACACAGTATATTGTCAGTCCGTGCAGTTGTTGTCAGTAGACTTTAACAATTGAACGCTCTGTTACAACGCACTTTGAAAAATTACGCACTTTGAAAAAAATTTTCAAAGTGCGTTAAAATTTGGGACCAAGCTAACGCATTTTGAAAAAAATAATTTTTTTTCAAAGTGCGTTAATATCGACCATATTAACGCACTTTGAAAAAAATGTAAAGATTGATCAATATTCCTTCAAATGATCGGTATGATAAATAACAGATCCTGGTTTGATAACTTTTTAATGATAAAGTCACTGTAGGACCTGAGATATTGACGTTTTAAATATTGAAGGTTTTGATAAAATAAATTAAGGGAAAATTAAAGGGTCTTGAAAAAAAGAGTGACGATTGTTTAAGTTCATTAATTCGTTTCTTCTTTTTTTTAATTCTAGTCTTTGATAAGTAGATGTAAAGGTGTATAGGGGGCACTAACAGAGGACATCTTCAAGCAACTTAGCATTTATCATAATAAAAAGGGGCCAATTTGATTGTTCAAAACTATGAAAATTCTTTCTCTCTCATACGTTTTACTGTACTTAAAAATTTCTAGTTTTCATCTGTTTCAATTAACTCATTTATTATTGAAAGTTTTCAACGTCATACCAGTTAGGTAAATATATAATTATATGAATGCTTTGAGTATAGCATAGACATCGAGACTGGGCGAAGGGCCAGGGGAGGGGATGGGGGCTAAGCCCCCCCCCCCAACTTATTTTGGAAAGATATATACATCGTATAAGCATTGAAAATGCAGCGTACCCTTTTTTAGGTTTATTGCTCCCCTCCCCCGTTTGTTACCGACACCTATGTATTGGAAAGATAAAGATTTGGACTTAGGGATCTTATACCCGTCTTCTCCTCTTTTCGACGGGAGTAAAATCAATTCATTTTTGAGGTTAGAGTTAGACTTAGTTTTTTGAAAGATAAATAACAAAAAAAATCTTTCCATGACTAAAATATGATTTTTTTTTCAAAGTGCGTTAAGTATCTCCATGGTAAAATATATTGATGCAGACTCTTAACGCACTTTGAAAAATTTTTTCAAAGTGCGTTGAGGTGGTCCCAAATTTAACGCACTTTGAAAAAAATTTTCAAAGTGCGTTGATTTTGTCCCAATTTTAACGCACTTTGAAAAATTTTTCAAAGTGCGTAATTTTTTCAAAGTGCCTTGCCACAACGCTCCCTGTGAATCTTAAACATCAACAATAACAGAGGTTGTGCTCTGTTAACAAAAACTGTGTACGTTTCACTGGTGTGATCAATTTGCTAAACTTGTGAAGAGCTTTTGCTTTCGAACATTTCTACTCTGAATATAATTATTTTTCTGGGTTAAAGTTTTATTATATTTCATTAATAGACATCAAGATTGTAACTTTTCTTAAGTTTTAAGAAAAAAAATTAATATTTGTATTAATATAAAGTGCTAGGATGTGTCAATAAAATCCATCCAAAAATTTGAAGTTTCAATAACTTCTAGATGAAATGAGAATTTAAATCAATTTTTGTGTGAAATTCTATTCAAATATATAAGTCGTGATATTATACAGAAAATATTAAGTTCAAATCTGTGTCCATGCATCTTTAAAGACCAAGGAATGGTAGTTTACAAATACAATTTATCATAAGCCAAATGCTTACTGACGTTTACTAATTGTTAGTCCATTATTTTTACAATGAATTGTTGACAGATTTTCTTCTTATTTCCTCGATTATGACATGAAGCACATGGCGTGTATGACCAGTCAGCAGGTAATGCTCACTTCTGAATTGCACCTAATGCCACCTCTGATGTTCTGAATGTCCGTGCTCGCTCTGCTCCAATTTTCGTAAACTTAAGAAATTTCTTCCATTAAGTACAAGAAAACTCTTCTATAATGCATACATTTTTCCTTCAATAAACTATCGTCTTACAGTCTGGGGTAATACGTCCAAATCTAACATTAAGAGAATTCATAAACTTCAAAAACGTGATGCTAGAATTATTCTTGATGCTGCACCTGATCAACCATCTAAGCCTTTGTTTGAAAAACTAGGATGGTTAAATGATTTGAGTTAGTTACGTTTCGTAAATGTTTTTATTGTATAAAACTTTTTGTGGTATGAGCCCAGAATATATCCAGGATCTTTTTATTTTTCTCACCTACTCAGAATTGAATTATAATCTTCGATTACCAAAGCATCGAACAATCCTATTTACAAACTCTTTTCAATATTCAGGTGTACATTTATGGAATAATCAACCATTACATGTTAAATTATCACCATCTTTGCCTGTTTTTAGAAAGAATTTGGAAAAAGTTATAATAAGCCAACGTCTGTAATTTTCATTATTATAGATGTCCTTGTTATTGTTATTAACTATATCTTTTAAACCTTGTATATTGACTTATTTATTGTCTTATATTTCCATTAATTTGTATATTACATCTGATTATGAAGTTATAAAATGAGCTTATCATTTTCATGTACTGTGTATATATGTTTGATTGTACCATTTTATGTATATCGTTTTAATTGTAGAATTAAGGCCCCGGGGAAGAACAGTACTTTGTACTAATCGGGTTACATTCTTTAAATAAAGCATTATTATTATTATTATTATTATTATTATTATTTGTATTGTGTAATGGACTTTTGAGCATGAATACTCATCTCCATATCTTTCATTTTTTACGGACACGGATGAATATAGTGTACATGTATCTAATTTTAATATCATAAGATTTTACGGTAGATTCATCATTTTATTAAACGATATTGATAAGAAAAACGACATAGAGTCCATTAGCTGTTGATTTCAAATAATTGTTTGCATACAGATTTATTATGGACGGCACCGGAAATATTAAGGTCTGGCGACATTGCTCCAAGGAATGGCACAAAGGCGGGTGACGTGTATAGCTATGGTATCATCATGCACGAAACGTTCTACCGAAACGGACCTTTTCCTGTGGAAGGAAAAACAGCGAAAGGTACATCTTCTTCAGTCTGTTATTATAAACGACACGACACTGATAATAACACAGTTCGTGTTTAAAATCATGAAATATCAAAGCTTTTATCAACGCGTATAGTTTGATTTTTGATAAATGTCTTTCTTTTCATACAAATAATGATATACATCTATATGAATATGAAAGGTTTCCGCCTGCTAAAGATTGCTTTCCACATAGAAAATGGAGTAACATTTTCAGATACTAATGTTAAAAATGTCATATGAGTTTTGAAACATTTCCCTCATACTCATGTTTCCTAGTGAAATTAACGGAGAACGGTACAAAGAGCATTGTTACCATAAGATTTGTATTATTTTTGTGAATTAATGAACTTGTTGAATGTTCCTCAAAGAATCTTATTTCATTGAAAACGTTATTTACAGCCTTGTTTATTTAAATAACCCTAATCGTAACAATGAATACAATAAAGGAAAAGGCGAAGGTAAGGAACAGTGATCAAACTCAGAATCTCTTTAAATAATAGAAATCTGTAAAAATCATAGCATTAACACGGACATGCTGAAATTCTAAGATGTGGGATCAGATGCTTAGGAGGAGTAAGCATTCCCTGTCCACCGTCGTTGTGAGAACTTTTAAATATATCAAGTGACATGTGCAGATATTAATTTGCAGTTCGGCGTCATGAGTCACATGTGACGTAATTTTTGACAATTGAGCAATAAACAGAGGTAAAACAGCACAGTTTTATCGAGTTGATCCGCGACATATGCGGTATAATTAGCAAAATCTTGAAAACAATTTTAATGCTTTTAATTCACTGTTGAAGTATGAAGTTGTTCTTTTATCATGATAAATATTTATTTGAAGACGACATTAATACGGACTGCGATGTGGATATAGCTGTTGTAAATGTCGTAAGAAAATAAAATAGAAATTGTACGACTCGAATAAATTTGCTGTTTTATAGCAGAGCTTGTCAATTTAATCAGAGTTTATGTTAACAGAAGAATAGGTAATAAGTAAAGATCCTGAAATCTTCTCAAATAATGAGTTACATGTATACTGACCTTGGCCCCGGTTCCCTTCTGTTTTTCCAAGATGATTCATTGACTTTTTACATTATACATGAAAAGGGTAAAGGTAACAAATAATGAACGAACTCTAAAAATCTAAGGAAAGGGCATAAACAAGAAACGCTGGAAATTGAAGACGTTGGATTAGGTGCATATGAGAAGTAAGCTTTCCTCATGACCGCACACACCCGCCCTGAGGGCTTGTACGATAAGGCAGATGGAATATTCCGTAGTCAAATTTAGTATTTAAAAAAGAAAAAAAATGTATGAAACAAGTCAGCCAACACGAGCAGTGAGGGATCTTTTTCGTGTTAACGGCCGCCTGACATGGGACTTCTGTTTTTAAGGCCTCATTCAAAGGACCTCGTAAATTATATTTGCTATCAAGATCATTTTAACGAAATAGAATTTACGAAGTACCAACTACATATAAGGTTTAAATATCTGTTACATAAATATATCTGTAGGTAGCCTGCACTGACCTAATATTATTCATTAACAAAGTACTACAAGTTTAAATTGCGAATGCAGTAGGTTAATATGAGTAACTTGGTGACAAATGAAATACATATATTGAGTGTGAGTTTCTTCGTCTTCGCCATGTCTCTACGCTACTAACACTATTTATAAAGGTTAATGGTTAATTTACCCTGTTTACAGATTTTTCGGATTTCCTGCCGACAGTTTAAATAATCAACATCATGCAGACAAATTATTGATATCGGTGGTCTTCAAAAAAAAAAAAATAAATAAAAAAGAAATAAAATAAAAAAAAAAACCGCAGAAAAAACCAGTTTGTATAGTTATTACTACGATTAACGTATGCAGCCGATCAACCATCGTCGTTCATGACATTTCATGATCACGTAGCCGTAATCTAACTTACTTGATTTTTTAAATCATTTTTTCTACTTCCATGAAAATTGTTTTACTTACTTGGTATATTCGCAGTAAAAACACACGCTTCATAAACTGTGAATACGAACAACATATTAACGCTTTGCTTTCAAATACCGGTATTTTAGAAACATGCAACAAAATATTCAAGAGAGAATTAGCTAAAACAATTTAAATGATAAAAGAATAACTTTGGAGACATGAAAAGGTCAGACTTCTTCTGCTTTACCTTTTAAATTTCTGTTTATATAACTTAGTTTTTGTCTGACCTAAACTTTGTTTTGTTCTGATCTCTCAGATAAGTTGATCTTATATACGATAAACCCGTAAAAGTATCTTCACTGCAATTCTTACAATCCTTTTCATCTTTTTAATGGCCGTGCATATGAATCCAATTTAAATGTTTATCTTCTAAAAGAGCTCTAACAAAGATATGCTTTTTGAATTATAGATGTAGTTAAGGACATACACAATGGGCAGTCGTGTAAACCTGAGATGATCAAGTCTGAGGCCATCAAACCTCAGATGATAAAGCTAATGAAGATGTGTTGGGACGATGACTGGAGACTGAGACCGGATTTTACCAGTATCCTGAGCTTTATCAAAGAAAACAACACAGAGGCGTAAGTTTTCAACAAAAACACTGACACAACTTAGATTTTACCTGTCTACTGAGCTATATTTAAAAAAACAACACAGAAAGTATTCAACAAAAAAACTGATACAACTTAAATTTTAACAGTGTACTGAGCTATATAAAAAAACAACAACACACAGGCGTAAGTATTCAACAAAAACACTGATACGAAAAGCCAGTGCTGGGAGAGTTAAGCTGGACATTTTCGGTAAAAATTCATTCCTGGGAAATATAAACTGGGCTTTCATCATTTCAAGAAGGCATCGTTGTAGTACATGGCTTATAGAAGGTGATAGCTTGTGGATATTGCACTGGCGTTGCACTGGTCATGTTTTTATTTACGTTTATTAATTTAAAAACGACAACAATTTCTTTTTTTGTCTCATTTGCTAGTGTTTGAATGACATTTGTTAACACTACAGTTCTTTTGTAGCAAGATCAAAGGCAGTAATCGAACATTTGTTTTGCCAGAATGAACCTAAAAATTAATAAATAGCTTTCCGTTCTGCCGATATACTAGAAGCATTAACCTTCTCTTTAATAACAATACTTCTACTTAAAATGGGAGAGAAAGAGAAAGAGAGAGCTTGAGCTTGTAATGTTGGTAATGTTATGCACACCCCTACTAATGTTATTGTGATTTAAATTCAAGACACGTGGTTTAGGTTGATCTATTCAAAGGTTATAAGGCAGAATCGGTTTTAAAAATAAAATTGGCAGTAAACATGACATTGCTATAGCCTGTTTCTTTTGAAAATATGTCCTGTAATTAATGTTTCCAGACTTTTCTGAAAGACTTTCATGATGTTCAACAGAAAAAGGGTGGCTAAAGGAGGGGATGTTAAATTAACAATATATCATACTTTTCGACGAAAATTAGAGCTCACTAGTGACCGATTCGCTGGTAAAAAATGTGCATTATCATCTACACTGACAAACCTTTGTTTGCCTTATATAGCTATTGATATAAATTCGCACAGGGGATCTCACCACGAGCAACTGACCAATCGTTGAATGATTATGAATAGCAACGTTTACGCCAAATACATGTTTACATTTTACTTCGAACACGTAGTTCAGGTCAATCTACGATCAAGTAAATGGACTGCAAAAATTAATAACAAAAAATGTTCCTACGAACAAAATACAAAGATAAGAAATTATGAAAGATGTTATGGGCGTTTTTAATTTGTTGTTTAATGGAAAAGAAAATGTTTAATAAAGTGTAGCTTGTGTCTAGTTCAGAACACCAGCGCTTCAAGGGTAAGGAAAATGAGCAGCATCTGCATTTAAATCAGTAGGCCTTTCAACTGCCGCTAGGGGTCGGTGTTATGAACGATAACTCACTGCTGAAACTTGTTTAAAGCAGGCTCGGGGTATCTAACTGTTTACACGCAAGGCAGTATTTAGCATTTCCCAAGTGTTTCTGTGCTCTAAGTAGAATTCAGTTGTTTTAAAATTTAGCACTAAATGTAAAACTTACTTACTGTGTAGTTGCGGACACCGTTTAACTACATATAATTAAATTTTTTCATTAAAATAAAAAGTGAAATCCACCCTCCGTCTTAGTTCTAACCTAATTAATTTTTTATACTCGGTCGTTCTCCTTCGTGCTTAGTAACACAAATAAGATGGTCAATTGTTGCATTTACTTGTAAAAAAATATATATTTATATAGGAAGCGAAAAAGCGCGAACACAAAAATCATGACATTAATTTTCTCCTTCATAACAATCGTCAAAGAGAGTTAAAAATATTGAATATAGTCTGTTCCCCATTCATTTGACCCTGTTATTTCCGGTAGAGTGAAGGCATTCTCTTTCTCTTGGTCAACACTTTTGTGTACAAAACAATATTTGGAACCCTTTTGTGTACATAACAATACCAATGCTGAAGCAGCCTATATGTCATTCCTATAAACGATAACTCATAAATCGGCACTAAGTTGGTTATTTTTCACACCTGAGTTACCTGTCCTTAAAACACAACATCGGAGAAGTCAATTATAAATGATTAAACTTTTTAATTATGTAATTAAAAGTATGCATAAATTATTATCTTTTTTGATAATTTCATGTACCTATAAATCTATCTATACAATGTTTTTTACCATATGTGCAACTTGAAAAATTAGTTGAAAGGCCTATTAAAATGGACAAAACTCTGTTTACGTCCGTGATCACGTGTTCAGCCAGGGAATCCACCTGACAATTGTATTCACCGATAGTACAACAAAGGAATTAATACAGACGCAAATCGCCTTGTAGCATGACTTAGAAAAACCTAGAATTTTACGTTTTCTTAACAAATGAATTGTTTGTCATTATGAGCATGAAAATGATATTTTAAAAAATGCTTTTTATTTAGTTTTACCATAAGATTTTCCTTTTTTTAAAGCGTAAAATTCCTGTAGTATTCGTAGTAACCCATAATGCAATACTCATTCAGCTGATTGGTCACTTAAAATCACGCTGGTGCCTCATTTGCTAATCTGACGCCAAAAAATATAGTCCCGGTTCCCATGCAAAAATATTTGTCCAAAAAGAAATTTTAATTCATAACAGCAGAAAATTGTATTATAGAGAGTTCTTATTTAAGTTTGAATGAATGTAAGAGAGATCGATTGATTGAAGTACATTTCTACAGACATTATCAGCTGATTCTAAGGTGGTGAAACTGAAACGCAACATAACTTTTCTGTTTACCATGCCTCCACGTGCAAGTCACTTCCTAGCCACATTTCCGTGAATAATTTACCCTATCTCTCTGAAGTCTCCCTAACTCTCGCCAGAGCCACTGCCAGAGCTACTCGGAACTCATCGGTTTTTATAATTTGCAGAACACCGAAAAATAAAAGGTTCCGAACACATTAGTAGGGGTGTGCAGTAAATAACCCTTTATCAAGTATATACCTTCCATTTCATATAACCTTCAATTTGAGCATACATTTTTGTAGTGATGACTGTTATGGTGACCTTTCTTAAAATGTCAGATATGACAAAATTATGGACTGTTTAGAGGGGAAAAATCATTAATTATCCCGTCTCAGTAGGTTGCAACCCGAATGCGCTTGCGCCGAGGGTGAAAACCGTACTAAGATAATTTGTAATGTCTCCCTTCTAATATAAACACTCCATAATTGTTTTATTATCCTGACGAATCTAAATTATCAATGAAATAGGTAGAAAATAGTAATCAAACCTCTTGTGTTCTCCTACTCTGCTTTAATTCCGTACTTTAAAAATATTTCTACAGACGTCTTTGTTAAAATTTATTGCTTACCGATCCCGCATATTTAGCTTCAAGTTTCAAGTTTTTATTTCAGACAGAGACTCCAACTGGGGTATATGAATACAAATAATATAAGATTTTTACATATAAACAGGAATGCATGAAAGAATGAGTGGTACTAATGTAATTTACATGTACAATTCACATGTATAGTTCAATTAATAAAATATTGATGGCCTCTGCTTATAAAAAAAAAAAAAAAAAAAAAAAAAAACTATATTTATTTATAACATTTGTAACATAGTAGTTTTGGTATTAATATTACTGACAATAAAATTTTACAAAATTTGGCAAGCCCAAAAATAACTTTAGTATCCTTACAATTTAAGAAGTCATGAAATTTGATAACATTAGGGTTAGCATAAAAAAGTATTTGGAACAATTTTTCTTCGTTCACTCTTGAAAAAAGAACATTCTAATAGGTAGTGGAATTCATCTCCTAAATTGTTAGAGGAACAAAGATCACAAATACGATCATCTCTATCAACTCCCCAAAATCGACCTTTTTCAGTAAGAATTCTGTGATTCATATATCTAAATTTACATAAAGCTTTTCTTAAATCCTTTAGTAGATATATCAAATAATTTTCAAAATAATGTTCTAATTTAAATATCCTATAATTAAGGGCTTTTGCCATCTCAAAAATACAGGCATACCAATTCTGCATAAATTGATCAATTAATCTAGTTTTTACTAATTTTAACACCGATATTTTCTTTGGAGAAAACTTTTGCAACCATAACTCAGACATTCCACAATCATTTAGTGTTTATTTAACATCATTTATCCACTTAGACTGCATTAAGTCATGTTCTCTGAGTTTTAATAGCAATTTATATAAAACAAAAGATATTTTGTCTTGTTTGCCACAAACAAGTCTATGCCAAAATCCAATAACTCTGGACTTAATAAATATTTCTACTGGGTATCTGCCTAGTTCATCATATAAAACTTGATTAGGGGTAGATTTTTTCAGATTTAGAATTATTTTTAAAATTGTAAATATAAACTTTCTATGACATTGTTATTATAAAATCCCAATACTTCACAGGTGTTACCATACTGTCAAAAAGTTTCAGCTGAATATCTAAAGGCTAATCCAAATATCTTACTTTTTTGAGTAAACTGACTATAGCTTTCCTACCTTGCTCAAGTAGCTTAGTTTTATTACTAACAAAGGATCCATTACTTGAAAAAGTTACACCTAAGTAAACATATCCATCAACAACTGATAAGTTTTGGTTGTCATATGTAAAGACTTTTGATGTATTGTCAGTTTTAGGTTTATTAAAAATAACAACCTTTGTTTTGGATGCGTAAACTTGCAATTTCCAAGTTTTACAATACAAAAACATTACATTTAAAGCAACTTGTAATTGAGGTGCTGACTCAGCCAAAATTACAGTATCATAAGCATCAAGTAATAAGTAACGTTTCAGGAAAATGTCTACCTCTTCAGTACTAAGCAAAAAATGTACAGCTTCTGTAATATTTGTTAAACCATCATATGCCCTAGCAATAAAATCGACAAGGTCATTAAAAATATTGAGAGTAAAACAGGTGACAAGTTTTCGCCTTGACGTACACCGACATTACTTTAGCAATTGTACGCGAATAATCACAAATCAAAGTTATCTCGCTTAATCTATAGGATTTCATTCAAAGGGCTACAACACAGTTGTAATTATGCATGATCGCTTGCACTATTTCATGGTCATTTGAAGGGTAGTTGTCAACCTGCGCGTGAGGGAGACAGTACGAATTGTCTCACTTCACATGACATGCTCAAAAGCAATCAGATTGACTGTTTAATTCTGAAGGATAATATAGTTTATCCTGTAAATAGTATACGCAATACATGTAACGTACATGATTTCTGTTAGGAGTGCAAACATAATTGACGCAATTTTTTAATTTCAAGATTTCATTCATTGTAAAAATTTTCAAAGACACTGATGTATTGCTATTGTTCTTTTCTTTTGCGGATGCATACACTGAAACATTCGGTCGCGTAAATGATTTCTATCGTACGCCAGCTAGATGACATTTGAGCCTTAGATAAGTATATGTACATGATTTCTGTTTATCTTCTATATGTCTGACTCAGCATGAACATATAATAGACACCATATTTACGTATACATGTATGTACATGATTTCCGTTTACCTGTATGCCTCCTAAAGGAGCGTGAACATAGTAGAATCAATGTCGATGAGGTATACGTTCATTTCTGTTTGTCTTCATTATGAGTGTGAACATAATAGACTCTATGATGACGTATATGTTCATGATTCATGTTTGTTTTCTATATAAGTGTAAACATTATAGACTCCATGATGACGTTTATGTTAGTTTCCTTTTGTCTTCATTATGAGTGTGAACATAATAAACTCTATGATAACGTATACGTTCATGATTTCTGTTTGTCTCCTATATGAGTGTGAACATAATAGACTCCATGATGACGTTTATGTTAGTTTCCTTTTGTCTTCATTATGAGTGTGAACATAATAGACTCTATGATAACGTATACGTTCATGATTTCTGTTTGTCTCCTATATGAGTGTGAACATAATAGACTCCATGATGACGTTTATGTTAGTTTCCTTTTGTCTTCATTATGAGTGTGAACATAATAAACTCTATGATAACGTATACGTTCATGATTTCTGTTTGTCTCCTATATGAGTGTGAACATAATAGACTCCATGATGACGTTTATGTTAGTTTCCTTTTGTCTTCATTATGAGTGTGAACATAATAGACTCTATGATAACGTATACGTTCATGATTTCTGTTTGTCTCCTATATGAGTGTGAACATAATAGACTCCATGATGACGTTTATGTTAGTTTCCTTTTTCTTCATTATGAGTGTGAACATAATAGACTCTATGATAACGTATACGTTCATGATTTCTGTTTGTCTCCTATATGAGTGTGAACATAATAGACTCCATGATGACGTTTATGTTAGTTTCCTTTTGTCTTCATTATGAGTGTGAACATAATAGACTCTATGATAACGTATACGTTCATGATTTCTGTTTGTCTCCTATATGAGTGTGAACATAATAGACTCCATGATGACGTTTATGTTAGTTTCCTTTTGTCTTCATTATGAGTGTGAACATAATAGACTCTATGATAACGTATACGTTCATGATTTCTGTTTGTCTCCTATATGAGTGTGAACATAATAGACTCCATGATGACGTTTATGTTACACGCATTCTCAATTTATAGTGCCAAATCGACTTTGGGAAAAGTCAAAAAAATTTGTGAACTGAAACTAACACTTTTATATGTCATTTAAAACATGAAAGTGTATAGTTATTAAAAATCACAATTTGATTTACATACTTCATGCTGTGTTTTGTTGACCTCCTTCGAAATGAATGCGGTTGGAGGGCTTATTTTACTCCAAGATATTTACGTGATGTTGAAAAGACATATTTGGAAACGAAAGAATTTTTTTAAAAAATACAAAATGAAGATAATACACATAAAATTTTGTAAACTACAAACAATTATGAAACCGTTTAAGCACATTTGTAAAAGGAGTGTGAAATCTTTGATTCAATTCTTAGTAAAAACAAAATAGGCATAATTTTCATTTAAATGAAATTATTTTCTTTTTATTTTAACAAGTTTTTATCAAATCTGATGATAAGCTAAATAATGACAGTATTCCCAAAAATGCTTCATTATTTGATTCTTTATTAATCTGCTCAGAGAAAAGCACATTATTTAAAATATAAAAAGGTAAAATATTTCGCCATTACCTGATTACGAAGTGTTTGTTAAATATCACGTAAATATCACACATAGATATCATACAAAATAAAAGTCGGGGAAAAAATTATTATATCATTTCAAATTATTGCATTTTATGAATTTTTTTTATCTGTGTCCTTGACAAAGGGTTGAATTGAAAATTCAAGTTATGACTTATCTATAGAGGAATCATTTAATAAATGACCCCCCCCCTTCCACCATTATTTCAAATGCTTAATTGCTTGTGAAAACTTTATCGTCAAATCTAAAAAAAAACAACAAAGTTACCCCAACCACCCTTTAAAAAGTTTTTTTTAATTATTACAGTTTCATATTACCTGTGCTCTATAGAGCAATATACGTACATTCTACATTAAAATAATTAAACTGAATTTTCAGTACTATTAAAGCATAGACGCATACGTTCTAAGTTCTATCTCTAAGCAGCAATTTATATGAGAAAAATTAGGTGCACAATTTAATACATGTATTTCTTGCAAAGCAACAAAAATGGAAATGGATTCAATTTCGACCAGTTTCTTGACACCCAACACCAAGCCGTCTTTTTAACCCGATGTGGAAGCCCCCCTAATTTATTTTAAAACATGGTATCGTAAATATTGGTAACGTAAATATCTTTCTGAGATTTATCGTAACTTTTAATGCTGTTGTTTAATTATTCCACTGTTAATTAAAGGTATATTCTAGTGCTTGAGTGTTAGGCTATTTGACCCATAGGAAACAGTGCAGTTCTCTTACTTAATTTGTGAATAAATACTAACACGTAAATATCGATGAATTTCTTAACCATTTGACTCATTAGAAAAGGGGGGCTATTTTTTTTTTATAAATACAGATAAACAGTGTCTTTTTTACCGTTCCATGCAATAGAAGAGGTGTTCATGATGTTAAAAAGTTATAACTTTATCCTATTGAGGCAGTTCAGCAATCCCTCAAGTCCTTTTAAATTTCCCAATTGAAAAGTAATAATTTTGCGGAGACGTCAAAATTTGATAAATATATTAAAAATTTTTTAAAAAAATTGTGTAAAGGGTGTGATATTCAGAAAATATAACTCAAATGTAGGACATTCTTACTAAGAAAAGGATATTTAAGTGATTTAAAACTTCTTTTTGGTTTAAAATAAAAACTATTCTATGATCGGCGACAGTAACGTAAATATCGATTTCTGATGAAAAAAGCGAATTTCGCTTAAGACAATCATTCAATTTACAACAAACAATTGTTGTATTTTAATCTACAACCAACAATGGTTCATATGACTGGCAGAAAATGAAATTTATTAGAAATATTATATTACTTAAAACATGGTACATTATTTAAAGCGAATTGAGACTATACTTTGAGAATGCGTGGTTAATTTCCTTTTGTCTTCTATATGAGTGTGAACATAATACCGTAAATCTGGAAATTTTTACGTCGATTTTATTTTGCGAATCTGGGTCAAAATGCTTTTGATTAACTTTTACGTTTCAAAATTTTGCGAATGACCACTGTTTTGTTTACATATTCTTATTGGTAATTTATTTTTAAGAAAAATATTTTTGCGAATGCAATGAACTCGCAAATTTGCTAAAAATTTATCTACAGCAAAAATTTCCAGATTTACGGTAGACTCTATGATGACGTATATGTTCATGATTCATGTTTGTCTTCTATATAAGTGTAAACATTATAGACTCCATGATGACGTTTATGTTAATTTCTGTTTGTGTCCTCTACATGTAGGTGTGTGAACATAATAGACTCCATGATGACGTTTATGTTAGTTTCCTTTTGTCTTCATTATGAGTGTGAACATAATAGACTCTATGATAACGTATACGTTCATGATTTCTGTTTGTCTCCTATATGAGTGTGAACATAATAGACTCCATGATGACGTTTATGTTAGTTTCCTTTTGTCTTCATTGTGAGTGTGAACATAATAGACTCTATGATAACGTATACGTTCATGATTTCTGTTTGTCTCCTATATGAGTGTGAACATAATAGACTCCATGATGACGTTTATGTTAGTTTCCTTTTGTCTTCATTATGAGTGTGAACATAATAGACTCTATGATAACGTATACGTTCATGATTTCTGTTTGTCTCCTATATGAGTGTGAACATAATAGACTCCATGATGACGTTTATGTTAGTTTCCTTTTGTCTTCATTATGAGTGTGAACATAATAGACTCTATGATAACGTATACGTTCATGATTTCTGTTTGTCTCCTATATGAGTGTGAACATAATAGACTCCATGATGACGTTTATGTTAGTTTCCTTTTGTCTTCATTATGAGTGTGAACATAATAGACTCTATGATATCGTATACGTTCATGATTTCTGTTTGTCTCCTATATGAGTGTGAACATAATAGACTCCATGATGACGTTTATGTTAGTTTCCTTTTGTCTTCATTATGAGTGTGAACATAATAGACTCTATGACAACGTATATGTTCATGATTTCTGTTTGTCTCCTATATGAGTGTGAACATAATAGACTCTATGATAACGTATATGTTCATGATTCATGTTTGTGTTCTATAGGAGTGTGAACATAATAGACTCCATGATTACGATGTTAGAGAAGTACGCCAATAACCTAGAAGACCTGGTGGAAGAAAGGACAGTGGCCCTGAATGAAGAGAAGGATAAGACTGACAGACTGCTCTACAGGATGTTACCCAG
This sequence comes from Saccostrea cuccullata, assembly GCF_032062105.1. Taxonomy (NCBI): domain Eukaryota; kingdom Metazoa; phylum Mollusca; class Bivalvia; order Ostreida; family Ostreidae; genus Saccostrea; species Saccostrea cuccullata. Next base: position 80,618 of record NW_026918247.1, read on the forward strand.
GTAAGTTAGTCAGTGGCCCTGAATGAAGAGAAGGATAAGACTGACAGACTGCTCTACAGAATGTTACCCAGGTAAGTTACAAATAAAGATTGTGTATTGAAAAAAATGCTACCCAGAGGACTGTTCAAGATAGCAAATATTCGCGAGCAGCACTCACGAAAATTCCTTTTACCTTCAACAGATCTTGACAGTTTGCTAACTCTCGCTCTGTGTTGAACAAGCCTCTTGTTAGACAGACTGATAGATCGACTGTTGTACAGAATGTAACCCAGGTTTGATAGAAATAATGTCGTCTACTGTATACAGAATATTTCATAGTATAAATAAAAATATAAAGCTGTCTGGGTGTTACCCGGGTAGGATACCATTACATGCAGGTATTCCAACAATGCATTGGAATTCCCATGGTTACCATTTGAGCTCCGTTATTAGCGGACCTATTTTTATATTCATATGAAGCAGAATTTGTGCAAAATCTTATGCGTGAAAAGAAGAAAACACTTGTTGTGGCCTTCAACTCGACATTTAGATATATCGACGACGTATTGTCAATTAACAATGGTAATTTCCATTCCTATATCGATACATTATATCCTGGTGAGCTAGAAATTAAAGATACCACACATGGACACATCTGTTTCATACTTGGATATTTTACTTGAAAAAGACGTTAATGATAATCTAACAACCAAGGTGTATGATAAACGTGATAACTTTAACTTTTCTATCGTCAACTTCCCTTACTTATGCAGCAATATACCTTCATCACCCGAATACAGAGTGTATATATCTCAGTTGATTCGATACGCAAGAGCTTGCTTGCTCTACTTATGATCTAAAACGAGGTAATTTTTTGACAAGCATGTTGATGAAACAAGAGTATCAGCCGTCTTGTTTTAGGTCATCATTTGGTAAGTTTTATGGTCGATACAATGACCTTGTCAGCAAATACAATTTATCATTGAGTCAAATGCTGACTGACGTTTTTCATACTACTTGTCAGTCCATAATTTATACACTGAATTAACTACGGATTTTCCATTATTTCCTGATCATGACAAGGAGCACACGACGGGTGTGACCGGTCAGTAGGGGATGCTCACTCCTCCAAGGCACTTGATTCCAACTCTGATGTTTCGGAAGTCCGTGTTTGCTCTGCTCTTCTTATTAATTTTAGTTTCATGGACTTTGAGATTGAATACTATTCGTTATCTCCATATCCTTTCATGCATATAAGCGTAACATTATCCCTTTCACGACTTGTTTTGGATAATATAATTCTGCATATTTTAATCAAACGCAAAATAATATTACTTAACATTTCCAGCAATAATACGGCGGTTTAACACGTTTTTTGTCTTGGTTCATCAATGTTCCCTTGTCTTTTTAAAAGAGCAATATTACTCGAAATATTAAATGAAAAATCCAAAAGAATAGCAATTATCAGAAAAGACTAAATATGAATCATATAATAAATACATTCTGTAAGGATTTTTTTTATTCCTTTCATATAGGCTGGTTGCTGATAAACTAAAGAGAGGTGAATTTGTTGTCCCAGAGGAGTTTGAGGCTGTAACCGTCTTCTTTTCAGACATCGTGGGGTTTACCACCATTGCTTCAAAAATCACACCGCTAGATGTCGTTGACTTTCTTAACGAGATTTATACGTTATTTGACGACATAATCTCCACGTATGATGTTTATAAGGTAGAGTATTAATGAAAATGTTCCCAATTTGATTGAAACATGGGATACAAAATATACGTTTCTTAAAAAATGTAATAGTAGTTAAATGAGAGAACATTTGATTATTTTTAAAAGAACTAATATTCAATATTTTTATGCATATTTATTTAAACTTCAAATAAATTCAGACGAAAAGGATACTTCTAGCTAAATGTATTTATATTTAAGGAAACATTAAAATTTGAATTTACAAATATACAGGTGGAAACAATTGGTGATGCTTATATGGTGGTCAGTGGTTTACCAGAGAGGAATGGTAATGCTCATAGTGGCGAGATAGCTAACATGTCTTTAGCCATATTGGGACAACTCAAGCAATTCAAGTTAAAGGCTATTCCGGAACAGAAAGTAATGGTTAGGATAGGTCTGCACACTGGACCGGTCTGTGCAGGTGGGTTATATACGTTTGCGCACTGAGAGAGAGAGAGAGAGAGAGATTGTTTTTATCATATTCTTTTGATAAAAATGATTTCTTTAAACAAATTTATAAAGTTAAGCTAAATTCGACATTTTAAGAAACACTGAAATATTCATGATACACACAGGAGTGATTACGGGCAGCTTTGTTTTGTTTTATTTGTTTTCAATGAAAAAATTTGAAGATAACAAACAGTGATGTATCTCAAGAATTCTACAAAGAATAAAACAATAGGTGAACAGGGCTTAAAACCCGAGCCCTCGGAAATTCAGGTGGGATGAGGTATCTAGTAGGAGTAAGCATGAACCCTATACATTGATTAGGAAGGCTTAACTTTCTGTAATCAAATTAAGAAAAATAAAAGAATATTTTATTTCTAGGTGTAGTGGGACACACGATGCACCGCTACTGTCTGTTTTTATTTATCTATATGTGACGCGCCAAGCAAAAACCTCCCTTAACGAAGAATTTTGACGTTTTCAGTTTTTTATTGATTCTTGTAGAGTTTTTCTTTCTCTTTCGTTTGATGTATAACATGACATATATTTCTGTACATAAATGTATAAAAAATCGCATGACAAAGACGGAATATTTACTTTGACATACAGTGTACGCGTGCGTAACTGCATGAATTTTTTTAACGTAAAATCGTAAAATGACGTAAAGCTTCATAATAATTTGATGATATTTATCATTATTAAACTTTTGATTTGATTTCCTTAAAAGTATCAAAAATTAAGGATTTTTTCTTCGTAATAATAGAAAATAAACATTCTAAAGTATATCTTTGAGAAACGAATGACGGGGGTGGGGGGGGGGGGGGGCGACCGAAATGATCCTCAAGCGTAAAACTCAAGACAAAATCAAAAAATCTGCTCTTCTTCTGGGAGATCTTCAATTTATGGCTTTTTAATGCAGTAAAATGGCAGAAATCTACATCACTGAATAGTAAAAGAAAATTAGCAACATTAATATTTTGGAAAAAAAAGTCCTATTGTGGTAGTACAAACGACACTTGTACGGCTTCCTACTAGCTTAGGCTAGTGGGATAACCCTTAAGCTTATTCAGTAAAGCAGAGAGGCCTCGGGTTTGATCCAAATTAAGCAGAGGCACGTAATTTTCTCTGTTACACTATCAAAGTATTTATCTTTAAAAAAGAAGAAGTTGGAGACAGTCCTTACTTCCCCCCCCCCCCCCCCCCCCCCCCGGTCATTTAAAGTCTATACAATATACGAATAGATAGAAAGTATTGTTATAGTACCTGAATTTTTTTAAAGAGTGCGACAGTTTTTTGTTGTTTTTTTTTTGTATCCAAAGGAAAAAAAAACATTTCTTTTAACACAAGTTAACTATTTACAGGTTTTAGTTTCGAATGTTTTAATACTGAAGACTTCTTGGCTTATTGAAAAGATATTCTGCACCCAAGAATAAATTGTATTTGTCTCTTGTGACACGATAGCGGTGTTTTTCTTTGAAGTTTACTGTTCTGTATTAGCAATACAGAACGGGACTGTGGTGGGCGGAGCTACTTTCCGTTCTGTATTAGCTTTGTATACAGTATTGTATTTGCCAACTATTCTGTATCTAAAATACAGCACGGTCTAAAAATAAATCTGATTCAATTTAGCAAAGCTAGCACGTACACATAATAAATACTGATGTTATCCAATTATTAATTTTTCAAGAAATGCCCAATGTAGAATGTCAAAATTTCTCAATCACTTTTTAAAACTTATTCCACACAGAATCTACACGTAATTTAGATCGAAAATAAAGGGAAAAATCGCAATAACAGAAAACATCCACTGTATCTAATTTCGATCCACACGAAACGGAAAATTCGCTATAACGGAAAACATTCACTCTCCTTGTGCAAAATCATTCAAGTCCATTTTTTCCGTGCTTTTAATTTTTGAAATCCTTCTCGCTGACGACAGCCACACGTCTCTTTCACTTCGTTTTTAATGTCGAAATTCAATTTGAAAATAAAAATCCGTGACATCAAAGTCCATCGAAGAATTTTCTGTAAATCCTGTTTTTGTAAATCTAGTTAAACCGGGATTTTAAGACCCCTGAAATAAATTATGATAAATCTCCATCTACAATTATAACAATAGATCACAACAATTACGGTTAAATCCTCCAATTTATCCATTAAGACTGACTATCACTCGTTCGCGTCTATCCCGTTAAATTGTCAAAACTAATCTGACCGAATATTACGTTTTCCGTGGAAATATATATACTGCGGGTGCTTACTCCCCGTTGGGGCCTCATCTATACAGAACTCTGGCGGAAGTTTGGATGCTGCAAAGTTATAAAGTGGGCGGCGCTATTTTTGATTGATCCTGTCACAAATCATTTAGAGAACTCGACAGGTTCTGTATCGTAGATACAAATTTAGGGGCGGAGACTCGTGCTTTCGCACTCGTCTGCCCCCAAATTTGTATCTACGATACAGAACCCGTCTCGTTCTCTAAATAATACGTAAATCTTGTTAAATAAAAAACAAATCTGCAATTTATATGTATGAAGTTAATCGTGAATTAATTTTGAACCGATCATTGTATATAAGCCGAATAACAAACCACAATACCAGAATATAAATTTTATATGAATCCCAAAGTGACACGTACACTACACAACTTCATTTCTAGGAATAGAATGTAAGGCTTATACTAAGCTTCACTGTTACCTTCCTGAGAAAGTATATGCACACATTATGATTTATTTAAATCATCTTAAATGCTAGTTACATTTTAGCATTGGTTAAAACATGCATGTTAAAAATAGCAACAGAAAGTAAGAGAACGGGTAAAACATTTTTACATGTAATATTCTTCGATCATCGTAAACGGGAGGGGGGGCATGTCTCAGCTATGGACATTCACGCTTAATTGATTACCTGAATTAATTAAACAAGAACAAGGCACACATGTACAATTTTAAGCTGTAACTTTTGTTATTTTTTAAAAAATACTTCATTGTTGTAATTTATACATTTTTTATACACGAGAAGATGTACATATATGAATGGGTTAGTTGATCAAGCATGCAATATTCAAGCCGACCAACATGTATTTTTTATGTTCGATAAATCCTTTATCTTAGAATATAGAGCCATTTGATCATTGACTTAAGTATAATATATTCAGATACATGTATTTACATACTCCAACTTCCATATATATTGAACAAATATAGGCATATTAATTACCTCGGATTAATATATTTTGCATAAGCGTCGGAACCCAGGTGGGGGGGGGGGGGGGAGTAGCAGGAGATAAACCCTCCTTTTTTTCTCAAAGATATATTAATATAGACATTGGACATTGCTGCGTAGGCTTAGCCCCCCCCCCCCCCACTTTCCATAGACATGTTGCAATATAGGCTTAAAATGGGGAAAGTGGTGTGTTTGGAAAAAAAGGTTTGGAGTTCGAACCTAACACCCCCCCCCCCCCCCCCCCCCCCCCCCCCGGGGTAATTGGATTTTCGTGTTTAACCAACGCACATTTCCTTTTTTTATTGCTTGTCAGGTCTTTTTGATGGTTTAAAAATTCCTTATACCTACCCCCCCCCCCCCCCCCCCCCACTTTCAATTTGCTTCCGACGCCAGTGTTTTGAGCAGATTTGTACCGTACTAATTTTGCATTAAACTGCCAATACATGTACATGTTCAATGCAACTTTTGCAGGAAAAATTTATTAACATTGTAAAAGTTTGTTACATGTTTATATTTAATAAATAACGTGTAATTGGTAGCAAATTTTCATAATTTGAAACGCATATACATATTCATTTAATTGCGATTCAACAGAGGGAAACAAGATTATTATTTTCGAAGGTAGATGTTAAATCGTGAAATGTTGGTAGTAAAGTCTTTGTCGGGGAAATAATTACTTCAGGTTAAATAATCCTTAATACTAAAGGTTAAAATAAAATCATTAAAAAGAAAGTCTTTAACCTCTAAAACGTTTAATTTATACTCTCATACTGCATTGATGTTTTAAAAAGGGCTGAATGTGATGAGCACCGGAGACGTTACTACATGTACATGCAACAGCCTGATTCAGCGATTTTATACATGACCGAAATTATGTTGTTTTCAGGAATCCAGAACTCCAGAATCTTCGTTAGTACATGTAGATAAACCATGCACAAAATAATAATAGGTTGAGATGTTTTAAAACTGTTCAAACAGATTGTATGAATTTGTAACAATTTGAATTAATTATAACATTTAAGCGATGTATCATGTTTGCCATTTTAACATTCTATGCCATTTTTACATTCGGTGTATTGTGTATAACCTCATCAAACAGATTATGAAAAGGTCGATAAACATACGTTCAATCTGTTTAATTCTCAATCATGAAATATTTTAGACAGTGGGACTGTAACTTACAATGTATGCGAGCATCCGTAAATTCAAGACGAAATTAGCACGAAGTATCCAAAGAAATAAAGCAGACATGCGACACAGAAGAAAGGGAAAGGGGGGGGGAAGAATTTTTTCTACATTTTTTGTACAACATGAGAACGTGTTCAACAATAAAACAGATTTAGAAGCTCAAAAGGTCTTTCTTCAAAATATTCATTTAAAATCGACAGCTAAAACTAATTCCGGAAGAAGTGTCCAAATCAAATACTCTGTGTCGTACCTATAGAGAATACTTTTTTAAAATTAAACTTAAATATTTATCAATAACAGTTCATGTTTTATTTATATAAACGGCAGCGTTAACTGTCCCAAACCAGTTTACACCGTTAAATTCATTCCACAATTAAAAGAGAAGTAATTCAGGTCAATTTTCATTGCATCGCTATTTAAATAAAAATACCTTATAGTTTAATGCTCCTGTTAAATTGCATGTGCATTGCGATGAAACAGCTGGACATTAAACTATAAAAAAAAAAACTATCTTTAAAAACTTGTTTGTTTAACCTTTTAAAATGAACCGACTAAAATCTTTTTTAAAACTTCCAAATAATTTATTCCGGGATTTTCTCATCCTATCAACAACTTTAATGCCTTCAATCTTTTTCAACATTGAAAATTTCCGACAAAAAAAATTCGACCTACCTACCAATGTAATTTTTTAACCCGAATAGGGAGAAGGCAAACAAACTTCATTTTAAAAACGGCCTTACGGGAATTCTTCAGCCACCACTCGAAATCTTTAAAAAATACACACTTAATTGTGAAAAGGAGATATCACACAGCCACTTAAATCACATAAATAAACTACATCAAATTACACCTAAGAATCTGTCTTAGTGTATATATAAAACAACATCCCCCTGTTCTGTTGCGGAGAGTTTCTCTCAAGGAGACGTTTTTACGTCGCATTTACCTTGTTGACTTTAGACGCGTCTTTTGACGTTACGTCATAATAGACATAAGGGAGGTTTTTGCTTGGCGCGTCACATATTATATTGTTTTATTTCTAGGTGAAGTGGGACAGATGATGCTACGCTACTCTAGATTTTTATTTATCAGTACTTTCAGTACTTTGATTATTTATTTATATCATATTATATCACTTCTAGGTGTAGTAGGACAGACGATGCCCCGCTACTGTCTATTTGGGGATACCGTGAACACAGCCTCCAGAATGGAATCTAATGGAGAAGGTGATATTTATTTTTAAAGGACTTCCCCGTTTTGTGGATTATCTTTCTTTCTACCTTAAACATTCTGGATCATTGAAATAAGAAAAGTGTGAAGTTTAAAAACAAACCAGAAAGATGAGGATTGACAATTTTCCCTAAATTTCTGTATTTTTAAAGATTTAAAATTCAATAATATTTTTGAGCAGGTGGCAAGATACATATTACAGAAAATACAAAGACTGCGTTGCAAAATCTTGGAGGGTATGATATGGTCGACAGAGGAAATATAAAAATAAAGGTATAGTTTTGTATACAAAATACTGTAGGTTCCTTATTTTTCGTTAGCACTTATTGTCGCGAAACGCCTCTTTCGCGCCAAATGGCGTGAACAATAATTAGCGAGTAGACAGTTGATTTAGAGGTCTAACACTGATTTCAGTCTTAAATAAAAGCTAGTAATTTTAAATTGCAAATGGTGCTTGTCGCAAAATTACGCGATAATTAATTCCTTTCGTATAATAATAAATTTACAGGAAAGATAAAATTGAAAATATTCAGATAACGAGCATTATTCAACCAAAAAGTCCAGTCAAAGAATACAAATAAGGAGGAGAGAAAACACGAACTTCTTAAAGTTGTGGTGTGATCTGGTGCCATGGAGGAGTGAGCATTCCTTGTCGATTACACTCGCCATGTGATCCTTGTGATGATTCTTCTGCTATAATATAAATGTATAATAATATGAATAACTACTAAATAAGTGGAATGACAACCGTAAAATGATGACTTCAAACGAGCCTGATGATATTCGTGATTAATCACGATTAAGAAAGTGTTCGTTACGTAGGCATACTTTTGCTTATCGAGTCTACTGAGAAATATAAACCTCATTAAGGAAGCTGACGATTGCAAAGTTCAAGTCATCACGTTTATGATAAAGCCTTGTTATAAATAAATAAAATTATGAGATGATAGAAAAGATAATAAATAAAAGAAGACACATTATATTTCGAACAGAGGAAATAAATACTAAAAAATGACAGTATTTAAAGAAAGTCCTTGACATCAAATGTGGTTTTCTTCCAACCGAACTTTTTTAATCCTTTTACAAAACAAAGAGTAACATTCAAACTTAGTTCTTTTTAACCCAAGTTTGCTATATGATCATTGGGTTCTTTATGTTTCTTAGTATATACTTTTTTTCTACCAAGTTGAATACATTTGTATACACTTGACATTTCAGGGAAAAGGAGAAATGTTCACATACTGGTTGTTAGATAAAACAAAGATTCTACCCCCTATCTTCTCCCCGAGTAACTCGGAAAAGAGGGAGATGTGTAGTTTCACAAGACGCCAGATGTCGCTGAGATGCGGGGTAGATATAACAGATGGATATCCCTCAGAGGAATGGACAGGTGTATACTACTAATCTGGGGTGTACCAGGATTCGGGACGACCAAATTGTACAAATCTCATCTCAAATTTCGGTCTTAAGTCCTCGATTTCCGCTTCACTTAACCCATCAGTGCCCACTACTGATATTAGATTTATCATGGTTCAGGCCAACCAACTTGAAAATCTCAGAATCTAAGCTCAAAGTTCAGTTTCAAATCCTAAATTTTGGCTTCACCTGGTCCACTACTGATCTCAGAATAACAAGAACCAGGAGGATTGTATATTTACCACAAAATCCATGCAGCTGGCATAAAAAGAAATGACGAAGGAAAGCTTTAAAGAATGAACTTTGTACTTGTAAAATAAAGTCAGATACAGGAGCCATGAATATAATTAAGATAAGGTTTTTAAAAAATTCCAAGAGAAATTCGAAGAGAACTATATAAAAATCGTCGAACTGATTTTAAAAGTAAGCTCATGTAATTTTTATCGCCTCATAGCCAGATTTATTTACTATAAAAATACAAATTTTGTTTTAAAAAGTTGAAAATGACAATGCGAATTCTTTATTTTATTGTGTTTTTCCAAAAAGACACTGTACATCTATTGTAAATATTCTAGCAACCTTTAAAGAAACTGTCAAATTTTGTGGTGTAACATATTGACAGAGGATTTTTAAAAATAAAACTTTTCTTTCTGAGTAATCTAAAAAATTAAATCTAAAAAAATTTTTTCGAATTTGACAACTTTAGTTCAGCTAAGTGTGCATTTACTACTTATATGTGAAAGATGCCTTCTTTTTTAAAGGCCATTGAATTGAACAATCATTTGTAACATATATAAAGTCTGTTTGGAATCAAAACTTATGAAGTGAATATTAGTATTTGGTATAATCAGACTTTGCTCAGTTGAAAGAAGAGGTTAACCTTTATTAGATAATCAAATTTCCTGGCGTTATATCAGCGCGAGAAAAATACATTAAACAATTAAAAACTGTTAATTTAGCAACGATAGCGATACGACTAGAGGAGTGATGCTAATGCCCTACTTAAATTATTATGAAAACAGACCATCCTCAATATGAAATTTCCTTTTGAAGTGTATCAACTTCCTTTTCCTATCGATTGCAAAATGGATAAAGTTCATGATGAGACAAAATAATATATATTTTAAATGAACCGCCAAAACCCTCTTGACATTGGAAATACTTTTAAATATATTAATTATGAATTATAAATAAATAATCCTAAATGCAGGAAAATCATCATTTCATCGGAGATAACACGTTATGGACGCTTTTAACATTAGAAGTTTACAGGAAAAGATACTAATACAATAAATTTGTGTTGAAATGACACTGGGGTGATTGATCTGGAAAAAATTATTTCATTAGATTAGAAACTCACTTTTCGTCATTCATTTATTTATACATTGTAAACGTTCAATTCCTAATTAATGACTCAATTATTCAATACAATTATCTGAATCTAGCAATTAGTCAATGTTTTTATGGATAAATATGTACCTTTCAATAAAAATGAAAACTACAGGAAAGTCAATATCATTTAATTTGTTGATCATTCATTTTCCTGTGGTGTAAGATAATTCAAAGTAAGACACACTTGAGAATTATAAATATACATTCATTTTCAATGTGATACATGTACATAAACATAAAAACAACAAATTAAATAAGCATAAATTGGCACCTTACAACACCACTTATTCACAGTGATTCATGATTTTTATTTTATTTACTGAGATAATAAACATGTAATTCAATGTTAATTAAACCTGGTTTCTAATTTCCTGAATTGGATGTAAATAAATCAGATTAAATATAGTGTTCTTTTTTTATTTATACTGATTATGTTTTTAGCTCACCTGAGCCGAAGGCTCAAGTGAGCTTTTCTGATCAAAATTTGTCCGTTGTCTGTCGTCGTAGTCGTCGTTGTCGTTGTTGTCGTCGTAGTCGTTGTTGTCGTTGTAAACTTTTCACATTTTCATCTTCTTCTCAAGAGCCACTGGGCCAATTTCAACCAAACTTGCCACAAAGAATTCTTGGGTGAAGGGGATTCAAGTTTGTTCAAATGAAGGGCCACGCCCTTTTCAAAGGGGAGATAATCATAATTAAGAGAAAAATTATTGGCATTTTTAAAAAATCTTCTTCTCAAGAACCACTGGGCCAGGAAAGAAGAAACTCATGTGGAATCATCCTCAGGTAGTGTAAATTCAAGTTTGTTCAAGTCATGACCCCCGGGGGTAGGGCCGGGCCAAAATGGCCGATCAAAGTTTTACACAGGAATATATCGGAAAAAACTTTAAAAATCTTCTTCTCAAGAACCACTGGGCCAGGAAAGATGAAACTCATGTGGAATCATCCTCAGGTAGTGTAGATTCAAGTTTGTTCAAGTCATGACCCCCGGGGGTAGGGCGGGGCCAAAATGGCCGATCAAAGTTTTACATAGGAATATATAGGAAAAATCTTTAAAAATCTTCTTCTCAAGAACCACTGGGCCAGGAAAGATGAAACTCATGTGGAATCATCCTCAGGTAGTGTAGATTCAAGTTTGTTCAAGTCATGATCCCCGGGGGAAGGGCGGGGCCAAAATGGCCGATCAAGTTTTAGATGGGAATATGTAGGAAAATCTTTAAAAAAATCTTCTTCTCAAGAAACATTGAATCAGGAAAGATGAAAGTAATGTGAAATTATCCTCAGGTAATGTAGATTCAAGTTTGTTAAGTCATGACCCCTGGGGGTAAGGGTGTGGCCAAATTGCTGACCAAAGTTTTACATAGAAATATATGGAAACCTTTTTAAATCTTCTTTTCAAGCACTTCAAAGCCATGATTAGTAATATTTATATGGAATCATCCTCAGGTAATGTAGATTCTAGTTCGTTCAAATTATGATCCCCTTGGGGGTTAAAATTCAAGCCCCCCCCCCCCCAACCCCCCACTTAAGTTAACTTACAGTTCTGATCTGATATGTGTTTTTTTCCTAGCTGATGTGCTCAGGTGAGCGCTGTGGCCCCTGGGCCTCTTGTTTTTATTGCACTAGTTAATTGTGAAATATACACATTCTGAATTATACGCTTGTATTCTTAAACCCTGTACCCCAATCTACAAAAGCATAATTAATTTCTTGAACTGTCCAATTTTCCTCGGGTTCCCTTTTATAGGAGTACGTGTATATCTGTGTCTTAGGGTCATCTACATAATTAGTTGAGAAATCTTCATTGCGTTTGTTCTTTAGTATTCTTCTCACTTGGTATTTGGTACAGCTATAATTTTCAAAAGAAAATACAATAATAAATAAATAAAAGTTGAGAGGAAATTTGATAAAATTGATTGAAGTTTATTAGTTTCTTTAATTTCCTTACCACTTTATGCAAATAAAACTGAAGATGGCATACACAAACAGAATTCCTCCAAGAAGAATGATTTCACAAACACCTTTCCAGAGGCAGAAAGTAGGTAAGGGACATTTCCCTGCTAAAGTAAAATTCCACGAGAAATAACAATACTTTTTAAATGAAACATATCAACGAAGCTTACAATTTTTCTACATGGATACTTGCAACTTGGTCGAAAAAAAATTGCTCATATAGTTAACAGTTTGTCTTCCAAACGCATAAATAGAGTCATTTCATTGACTTCACATAAAATTGATCTTAATTTTAAACTATATAAAACTTACAGGCACACTTACAACTAATTTAAATAACACAACCCATTTTAGAATATCTATCCATATTTATATGAATCACTCTTTTTTAATTTTTATTATGTTAAAAAGAAAATATTTAAACCAGTTGTAAGTAAATATTTAATAGTTGGTTGGCTTTCCATATTCAAACATTTTCAAGAAAATACATATTCTGACCTGTTCTTGTTGATTTCATCTCGTTCATTTCTGGCATACAGTCAAAACTATCAGGGTTCTTTTGAAAACACGCTCTTACAACATAGTTTTCATTAGTTTCTAAATGAAATATATGCAAACAGTTGTCAAATTTCATTCAAACAATACAAGATAGGAGCAAAGCAAACACGAACCCTCTAAAAATCAGATGTGGGATCAGGTGCCATTTAAAGTGACTTTCCCTCTGCCGATAATTAACTACTGTTATAGAAATTCTTCATAATAAAGAATCATCTATCATTATGCTGGCTTTTATCTAGATTTTTTTTTTTTGGGGGGGGTTAATCTCATAAAAATTGCACATCATAACTTTTGTTTTATTTGTTTAAAATTTAAAATTTTAATATGAAAAAGAGAAAATACCATTTATGCATTGAACTCTTTGTATTGTACTGCAATTTCTAAACACAAATTGTGTGTCAACCACAACATACATCATACACTCATCCGGATCAGGGTAATCTGTCAAAAATAAATAACGTAAATGAATACGAAGAATTAAAATTAGATTCAAAAGAGTCCAACAAAGAAAATTGTTTACATTCATTTGAGTTATACCCTTAAAATCATCATCATACAACGTGTACTGTATTCCGGGATTCATCTTTTGTCGTTCTCTTACTAAAGTGGATCTGTTCTTCCCGAACACAATCGAGGTCGCACTCGTGGTACTTTCTTTCTCAAAGCTGTTTTCACCTCAAAAACATTTGACAAAATACTTTGTCATTTTCATTGTAGATAGTGCTAAATACTCTTCAACAAGTATAGCTTCATTTAGTTTCTAAAAAGTGCTTTAATTATAAACTGTTACACAAGACAAAACATTGCACTGGTTGGCTTGTTGAGTGTTGTCAGTACTATGAATTTATAAAAATAATTAAAATATTAAGGAATAATCAGATTGTAAAGCATTAATTTTTTTTCTTAATTACCTTGTTGATTACATAAAACTGACAAACTAAATTGCAACTTTTTTACTACTGAAAAGAACTTATAGACTTTCCATTTCCATTTAGTGTGATTTCTGGCATTTTCAGTTTCTCTCATGACTTGTTTACAACAATTGTTTTATTTTTGAATAAGGGAATTACTAGAACGTCATTATTTTTTATCTCTAAAAGACGCCTTTGTTCTCATTTTCTTTAGATAGTTTTACCTCATCTTTTCTTGATATAGTTTTATCTTACATATTAGCTTTTTCTCTTGTTCAAGTCGCCTCATCTGTATTATGATGGCCCCACCTGTGACAACATTTCAAACATATTAAATCAAAAACTAAAAAATTGATTTCACAAAAACAACATATATCAGAGATAATCATTCATGAACTTAAACATGTCACAAACAGAACTTGCAACCTAGATAATCATATCCTAAGCATTTCACAATATATCATTTATACCAACCAATAGAAAGTTTGAATCTCGCGCCATAGATCCACGTGTCCTTCTTTAACAGTGAGGAATCCCTGAGGGTCACGGGTCGTTTCCTTTGTTCCAAGCATCCCTCTAAACCTTGTTCCCAACTACTCGCAGAAGAACATGCTGAGGTTCTTAGAGTCAAACTTATATATGCTGTAAGAAACCTTTTCTTACTGTCAATAATGTCCAACAGAATTCTAATTTAGGCAAACTTATGCTAAAAAAAACAAAACCCCAAAAAACTAAGTGATGGATTCAGATAACTTAAACAACTAATAAATTGTTCTAAGGTCTAAATAGAACTCACCAAATAATATCAATAACATTGTAATTCTATACATTCCTGATACAAATAGTGAAATTAATGGTAAAACAAAGACCATCAAAGAGCATACCGGATATGACCAACAAAGAAATGTTCCAGGAAATTGAAACATCCCCGTGCTACACTGTACCAACAGGAGGCTAGTTTGTACTGATATATTATCAATTTGACCGAACAAGTGGATAATGTTTATAGACATTTTTTATCCTTTTACATTTTTTCTACACGTACAAGGAAACATAAAAATATTTTTTTAACATTTTTATTCGACAGATTATATAACATATTTATCCAAATGCTCAATATGTGTTTCGACGATTTACAGACTGATTAAATATTAAAAACTAGATTGTATTCATTTTGTTTGTTTGTGGAAGATGAAGTCAGATTGATTGGGATTATTAAAAGACGTAAAACAGAATGAAGTACTTGATACAACACAAGCCACAATATAATTTTTAATGAAAACTTTAAACGAGGAAGAAAACATTATTTTTATCGTTTTTTTACTCCCAATGTTGTTACCATTTTTACGTTGGAGATTTCATTTTTGCCAATTTGGTCTCGATAAAGAAAAATAATGAATAAAGATATACAATCCCCTCCTCAAAAAAAATTCGATTGTTCCCAATGAATGCCATTTTAAATAAAAATGTGAAAATATTCATAAATCTTTATGTGATGTGTTTCGAAATTCCAAGAACTGAAAGTAAGCTCACATTTTCTCATTATACTATTTTCATATTATAGGTACATGTTATAAATATTTTCCTTATCCAGGGCATGTTTTACATGTTTTGAGAGATGTACTAGTGGTAATTTTGTAGAATTTCACGGAAAATGCTCTGGAAACATTTCAAATAAAGGAGTTATGAAAGGCAATAATTAGGCATATTTGTGTGCAAGGAAGTGCAAGTTGGTTCAAACCTCCCAAAATAACATATCCTTACATCATGGACCTAATCCTAGAATCGTTTTAATAATTTGCTTAAAAAATAATTACAGAATTATCTCAAAATTACATTTACTTAACAAACATGTTCAGAAAATAGCATGTTGGTGAAACAATGAAATAAAAAAAAAAAACATTTTAAAACTGATTTAATTTTTTTTCATCATTTAAAAAATTGGAATATTGAATTTTTAAATTTCTGAATTTTGGCTATTTTTAGGCTTTGACTTTAAAAACACGACCATAATATAAAACATCTTTTTTATAGGTCCCTAAAGAGATTAAATTTGTTCAGAAAGGTACGTACTTTTCCTCTCCTCTGTTATATAAAGAAGTAACAAGTGATAAACTCCATAAAATTACAAAACTATACAGATGTGATGCATAAACACGGACAACAGACTATTTCATATGTAGGAGCAGACACTAAAATGCGAAAAATATTTAACACTGTTATTATTTAAATTAAGTATAACTTTTGTTAAGTTTAGAACCACAAATCACCACCTTCCAGTTGAAACAGGTACATGGAATGGTACTCAGAGAAATGAAAGATTTTGTAGCTTATGCAGTAGTAACCAGATAGGAGATGAGTATCATTATATTTAAGAGCTATATTGTAGAGCTTAAATCCAACATGAAAGTTTATTTGAACGAAAAATTTTGCTCTTATTGAAATATTACCAAGTTTTGTGAAGTCATGTGCCAAATTGATGTTGAATCCTAGAAACAATTATGCACATTTATTTCTAAAAATAATAGTATTGTCCGTTCTCCTTAATTATCACATTCTGCTTGACCCACTGTACTATATGTATATATGTTTTATATGTTTCTGTACCTCATGTACCATGTACATGGTTTTGAGTGAATATCAAATGGATAAAATTTGGAGAAAATGAGCAGTATTCAAGTTAAGGTCTATCCAAGTAATAAAGAATCAGAAGAGAAAAACGCAGACCTCTTGAATAAAAGAGGTGTGATCTAATGCCATGGAGAAGTGAGAATCCCCTGTCGACCGGTCACATCTGCCGTTTGTCTTCTTCATGATCTTGAAATAACGTGAAAATCCGTAGACAGGTGTATATGTTACAGTAAATATGTGACATCAGGAATATATATAACTTGCTTAATATTGGCATAACATTGAAGATAATTCATACAATCTGCATATGACATTGATATATTGTATTTGGTCATGGTAAAAAGACCATGTCTAATGAATGAACCTAGCTCTTCTCAATTTTCCGTTTATAAAAAAAAATATGTGATTCCTGTTGATAGTGTTTGAATCTATAATTGATTGATATTAAGTTACATATAAAATATTTTAAACGATAGCATATTAATTTTAAAAAAAAAATCGTCACCTAAATAAGTCGGTAGAGCCTTTACTCCGAGATCGGATGATTGTGAGTTCAAACCTCCGCCTGGACTAACCTAAAAGATAGTTGGAAACTGTTCTTCTGCCAAGCACTCAGTGTTTTATTGTAAAAGTTATGATAGTAATAGACAAGGACTTAAAAAACCTAGTACCAGAGGCTTTGACACGATAAAGATGCCTCGATGATTAATTATCTTAAGCTCCTAGTTTATTATTAATAGTTTAAATTTACTTTTTTAATAAACAGAAAATTATTATTTAGAAATATACTTGACAGAAGATTTTTTGCGTAATGCCAGATAGTTTAATTCTAAGTTCCATTCTACCCTACATAATATCATATAAAATAACTTTTTTGCAGTGCGTACCGATTCACATGATAAATATCACACTTAGGTTAGTAACAAAAATGTTTTATTTTTTCAGAAATAAATTTGTTGAAAATTAATTTACTATAATTTTGAGTGTTTAAAAAAGATTCTCTTCAACAATTGTGTTTTTTTTTTTGGCTGATGATTCTTCCAAGCAATGATTCAAAAGCTTACAATGAGAGACAATATACTTATCAGTTGATTTATTTGGGTTGGTGCTTAATAATCAAAGACAGCATACACATATATTATAAGGACCTGCCTTTAATAAGGGCAGCTGTTTGACACGTGACGTTACTTCCTCAAGAGTTGCTTTGAGTGATGCTTTACTTATATGGAAAAATGTTGGTTCCTTATTTGCACAGCTGCATACATAATCCTATTTATAATGCTAATTTCTTCCTCTATCATAAATTATATTTTTTCTTGAAAATGATAAGATATACTTTTTAACAAGTCGGAAAAATCTATTCGTATTTAAAAGTATTAAATCTATAGTTTTTTGATTTTACGGCTATGTATTTAAAGGCGACTTAGCATTATCTATTTATTAGAAAAATATATTTCACGCAGAGAATAAAAGGGAATATAAACATATTAAGCACTTGGAAAAGCCCTCTATTCAAGTACTTAAAATGAAACATTTAAATATTTAAAGTTATAATTTCTTTGCAATTTGCAGTTTGCCCATCGATCTTTCTTATCCTTATCTCCAGTGAGAGGGACAAGATGCAGCTTGGAAACAATACCTCAAAGTTGTATTGGGGTCACTTTCTCAACTATGACTGATACAGAGTTCTTTACAAGTTCTTAACAATATTCAGCTTGCAGAACAATACTTCATTGTCGTATTGGGGGTCTCATTCTAGACTATGACTGATAAAAAGTTCTTAACATACAACAACAGAAGCAAAACGTTCTGTGGGTATTTACTCTTAACTTCAGCTCCAGATACTTTGTTTTAATCTCAATCACAACACGCCGAAAGTATCAAAACCATAGTAAATGCGATTTTACATTAAAAAAAAAACACATTAGTCCTGATGTACATTATATACTTCATGTTCATCGTGTACACGTAACAGAAATAGCTCTGTTGATGAACAGATATATATTAACAGTAGCTGACATATTCATACTTTCTCAAGCGATTCAGTTTTATATATGCATGTGCGGATATGTAGAAATCCCAAAATGATAAATCATATTATTGAGGTATGTAATTCGGCTATGAAAGAAAAAGTTTTGTATAATGAAATTTAGTTCTCGGTGTTCGATTTATTGAGGATTTCAGACTGTTCGGAAGAAAAGTTGGTAAAACATGTTAAATTCAGCTCTACATATGACACAACTCTAAAAACAGGTATAAAAGTCGAACAAGGAAGGAAAGGATATATGATTTATATTTAACAGAAATATATCGTGGGCATGTTTAGGGTACAAATGCTATATTAAGTGGCATAAAATTAGTCGATGTTTGTACGAACTCGTACAATAAAAGGCTGGTCTTCCTGATACTCTATGTGTTTTTAGTCTCTATATTTGATCTTAACAAATAGCAATGTTAATCATACCAGACTATATATTTATCTTATTATACTGTCAACATTCAAACATGCAGGACTATTTCAGGAAGTGGTACCAAACAGATGTGGGTGCTTTGAAACTCCACTTAACAAATTGAAATCAGTAGTTTTGCTAAGGTCCAAATCATCAATCGTGCATTCTTTCAACACGCTTACACCATTTATACACAAAAATAAGTTTAGGCATTTTAAAATCAAAAACAGCTATTTTATCAATTGTGGAGTGAACCTTTTATTCCGTAAAACATTCTGATTGTACACTCACTTGATATGAAATTGTTCATTAAAACATGCTAAAACATTGGAAAAATCCGTCGTCAATTCAATTTTGTAACAAATTGTATTACTGACAAGGTCATTGTATCGACCTAGAACTTACAAAAATAATTATTCTTTAAACACAAGACTGCTGATATTCTTGCTTCAGGAACTTGTTTGTCAATAATTTTCCTCGTTTTAGAAAATGTTCTTACGTAAAACATGCTCTTGTGTTTCGAATCGAGATTTACAAACTCCGTTTGTAGGTGATGAAGGTATATAACTGCTTAAATAAAGGAAGGTGACGATTAAAAAGTTAAAGCCATCACGTTTATAATAAGGCTTGGTTGCTTTTGAGCTTTTTAAAATGGCCTGTCACATTATTTTCACATTATTTTCTGTTACATCTACCTAAGGTAGAAATCTAAAGCATTAAGTATCTGTAATTGCTTGAATTAGGAATATCACCTTCTATATCACAAAATATCTTTGTTTCGATTAAAACACGTGAAATTGTAAACTATATTAAAAAATAATATTAATAATTTGCAGACTTTTTTGATAACAGACAACTTCCTTGCATGACTCATAATTCTAAACATCCTGATTTTTATGCCTTTCTGAGTTTCATTTTCCTGGATTTGAAAGGCCACATTGAATACGTTAAATATTTTCTGTCTTCAAAAAAACTTAATTGATGTTAAAAAAAACTTCAAAAAACAGATGATGTACTTTCAATAGACATACAGTTGATTGATTGGCAGGTATGTTATTATTTTCTTTATTTTTTCTAATGACATCAGTATTTTCCTATACATATTAGCGTTCCCATTTGGGAAATTTAAGGGAATTGTTATTGGCTCTTTGTGATAAATTGAAATTACTTGCTTTGACAAATGAGCAATTTTACAGTTTGTTTCAGTCATACTTTTAATTTATTATTAATGTAGAAAGAAAAGTGTTTAGCTTTTAGAAAAATATATTTTAAAGTTCATGATTTTAATCGTCATAACAACCAAAATACTCCCACCCCCTCCTGAAAATTTTTTTTATATTATTATTAATGTTATTTTAAAGGTTTTATCTAAGTTCTGTCTGATCGATTTGATTTTTTCCTTTTCTCAGCTTCCTCTTAGATAAAGATCTGTAGATACAAAATTTGAAAGACTATCACAGTGACAAATCAACCACAGGAAGGCAGTATGAATAACAACACTAGTGCTAATCAATGTGAGAAGCTACGGGGTAATATAAGAATATATTTTTTGACGTAAAAATGATGATTTATAAGCATATCATCAGTGACAAAAATTAATCGTAGCCTTAGGAAAGTGTGCTTTTTTTAACTGAAAAAAGATTAGTTTTCAATTGCTTTGAATCATATGTAATGAAAGACATAGAGATAACGAACAGAGGCCTGTTCAGCAGAGCGAGGGTTCGCGAGGTCTCGCCAAAATTCCTTATACCTCCAATAGTAATTTTGGCGAACGCTCGCTCTGCTGAACAGGCCTAAGTATTTAAAATTAAAAGTTCATAAAACAATACAAAATAGGAGCAAAGCAAACACGGACCTCCAAATCATCGGAGGTGGGATCAGGTGCCATGGAGGAGTGAGCATCCCCTGCCAACCGCCCACATTCGCCATGTGCTCCTTGTCATGATCAGGAAATAACGGGAAAATCAATCGTCAATTCAGTATAGAAATAATGGACTAACAATAGGTATGAAAAACATCAGTCAGCATTTGACTAAATGATAAATTGTATTTGCTGACAAGGTCAAGTACTCGACCATAGAACTTACGAAATGCTGACTTTAAACGAGACAGCTGAATTTTTTTGGTTTCATCGACTTGTTTGTAAGTAAAGGTTTATAAAGCAAAGCGATTTTTTTCCTTCTTGGAAATTAAATGCTAATTTTCTTTTATATGAAGAAAGTGAAATACAAGTATAAAGATAATCAGAATTAATAGTTAAATTAAACATGCTCATTAAGAGTATAGAAAACATTAAATGATGGTTATACAAGGCGTAAAGTAGAAGTAAAGAATCTCCAAGAAATAGGACATGTTTGACTTTTTAATTTTTATGTAAAATCCATCCTTACACTATAATACGTTTTGAACTGTAATTTTATTACTTAATGTTATATTTTACAGCACTGGAATGTTTATGGCTCTATCTTCTGGAGAACTGCGCCACCTACTTGCCTGTCGTTGGTGGAGTGCTTGTCTTGTTGATCATTTTCAATATCACGTGTATTTACTGGTTTGTATTCAGTGCCCTGAATGCTGGCTCCCTTTGTTTTACTTTCGTTTTTGTTTTAAAACATAATATTTACATTTCTAATAAATTTCCCCTATGATTCTTTACAAAATAAAATGCAGTTTATTTTCTCATGAACTACGACTTGCTACCAGGAATATGCATGAATACCTCTATTGTTACGTCACAATCATAAAACCGCACTTGACGTCAAAAAATATAGTGCACACTGTTTTGCTTTAAAAATGGCAGTTGAATGATGTTAATTGATGGCACGTCATCAGAAAAATAGTGTAGATATAAGAAATGAATTTAATTTTTGAAGATTCATGAGGTGTATGAACTACAACGCTTCACGCCGGCATATTTATCATGAAGCGCTAAAGCGCTTCATGAAATATGCCGACGTGAAGCGTCGTACTTCATAACCTCTTGAATCTTCAAAAATCAAATTAATTTCTTAAATGAATAATTCACTATTTCTACTTTAAATGCTATTATGATAATGTAATATTTAGTTTCGTTTATTCTAGGTGTGTCAAACGACAAGTCAATAGACAGCTGATAAATATTCGTAGGAAAGACTGCAATGAAAGAGAGGAAAGACCGATTTCGGAAGCAATAACGTGCATCTACAAGACGAATAATGAAGAAAAGGATTTCGCCTACGATCTTGCTTCAAATGCAAAGGTTATGTCAAATTTAGGCACTTTAAACGAGGGATGCCTCCCTGAGGAAAGCAACACACGATTTGTCAGACCGATGTCTCATAATAGTGACTACGACAACGTATGGTCAACCACTTGGACAACCCTGGCATCAACTGAAGATGAGTACACCAAGGTAGAGAAAGTAAGGAAAACAGCGGTGACAGTTAACCAGGATGAGGAGATATATAGCAAACAGAAGCTGGATGATCTAGACACTACTGTAGTTGATGAAGAACTATTAAATGAAAACATTCAGAAGAATGCTGAACCTAAGGAGATTTTGAGTAAAAATGATAATAAAAGCTTACAAGTCAAGGAACCAAATATGGCAACACCGAAGACCGAACAGAAATCAAAAAGGTGTGATGATAAAGCTAATGATTTTGAATGTAAAACAAACGATATTCAGCAGCGTGAAAAGGGAATTTCAGCAGGAATTTGCCAAAATGAAAGAAGATATTTTTCGGAGACAAATAAAAATGTTCTTTGTGAGCCTGAGTTGTACTCAGATGTAGCGAGTGAAGACAGAAAGAACGACAACAAATCCGAAAGAAACGACACTCCGTCGGGTCAAATGGGAGGAACGATATCTCCTGAAGAGGTATGCGGAGGAAATGAAAGAGCCTCCTCAAAAACAGAAAACACAAGTAAAAATGAGAGTAGAAGTAAATATTTGAAGGAAAATGATATTAATAGTGAAGAAAAGGTTAGAAAGGGTAAGAAAAAGTGCCAGAAGGTTGAGAAATCAACAACAACCGCCGAAAAGAGAAAGATCAGGAAATCTTATCAAAGTGACGACTATTGTAATGTCTCCATAAACCCAGAGAAAACCGTGAGTTTAGGAAATCTTTCAAAGGAAGAAGCTAATAAGCAAGTGGATGAAGCAACAGCAATATTGGTGGCCAACATGAATAATGTCTCTTTAAAAACAAAACTGTAAAGGACTTTTTCAGATATTTTAAATAAACATTACATGTACCAGGTATGTAAAAAGGAGAAATAAAATGTTTTGGTCAAATAATTTTTATCATTACAACCCTAGTTTATTTATTTTTTATTCAAAATACACAAAAATAGACCGCATTAAATATCAGAGGAGAAATCAAGAGCCATGATGAATTAAGCATCCCCGTCTCATCCACTGTGTCCTGCTTGAAACAAGAACGGGAAAAAAAACGAAAAAAGTTTGCAGACAATTCAGTGTGTGAATAATATCATAACAATTTTTAAGCAAAACGTCTGTCAGCTTATTGTATCATTGTATCGTTATAAATTTCCGGATTATTTACAGGAAGCAAATTTTGTTACGAACGTTATATCGTCACAGAATTAATCTTTTTTAATTTATTTTTTCTGATAGACCCAGTTTTACCTTAATTAAAATATCTGAGAATTATACTTTAGGTATTAGAAATTAGTTAAATCTGTAAAATATATAACTAGAAAGCATATATGTTCAACTTTACACACGACAATTTCCCAAGATAAATTAAAGTCCAAGCATTTTGATATCATTGAAAGCTGCTTTTTCGATAAAAATGGAAATCGTTAATATACTAACCTTGGCAATATCAAAAATTATTTTGTTAAAAACATTCTACATGTACACACAAGTACTCTGAAGTTGTCATCAAAAATGTGCTAGCATGTCTAATTGCCAATAACTAGGTGCTTTTTGGAGACCTGATCTTCCAATGAAACAGAATACGAACCATGAGGAAAGTTTTATGTTATTTTCTTTGACTTTAAAGGCCATATTACTGTATACAGGGAAATTTTCGCCCCCGTTTTATTTTCGCCCCTTTCGCCCAACTCTCATTTGGGCGAATTTGAAACGGGGCGAATTCAAAGAATTCAGTATTATTTCTTAAACAAAACTATGATTGGGCGAATTTAAAACGGGCCAAAATTGTTGGCAAGTGTGAAAGCGCGAAAATAAGACGGGGCGAAAATAACCCTGTATACAGTATGCAAATTCCTATGTCAAACTTAAAACATATAGAAAATACCAGACAAAAATGTTGTTCTTAAAACACTGAAGAGAGATTAGGAATGACTTCTCCCCAAACAGGTATTAATGTTTGTTTTGCTTGACAGTGTGCATGCACATAAATTACACATTATGGCGAAATAGATTACTCTCAAACAACACTCCAATACCCCCTACCGGTTATTTCTAGATTAAGTCCAGGGTAACTTCTGAAAATTTGTAAAGTTTTATCAAAATTATGGATTTAAATTAGTATGCATCGAAAATAAACATCAATTAGTTAATTGATAAAAGGAATCAGCGGATGTTTACCTTACTAGCATTAATCCTTCTGTCTAGCTTACCATAAATGATGCATTCAAGAATGGCCAAATGTTGTGTTTACTGTAATGTAAAATGTGATGATAATGACATCAGCTCTAATGCTCTGGCTTGTTAGGGTGTTAAGCATGTTTCCTCCTCTCTTCATTATGTTCCCCAATTGATAGTTAAGATAGTATGAAGTTTCCAAGATTATGATCTCACAAGAATTCTATTGATCGAGTTGACCAACAAGCGTTGGCTATATCAAGTACTGTCTGGTGCCATGACGTCAGACAATGATTTGTATGAGAGATGAAGAATACAGAATGTCTTGAATAATGGAACATTATGAATGACACAGACTCTCCTTGCCTACCAAATATGCAGAGGCTGGTATGATAAGTTAAACTTACTTCAGTCTACAAGCGCACCACATAAAACTCATACGCAAGCGCATTTTAAGATTTTATACCATAATTGGTAAGCCAGCGTATTGAAAAGCTTCGAAATTTTAGCCTTGCTATTTATTTCCCGAATGAAGTCATTATCATAAATAATATGTCCTCAAATAAGATTTGACATAAATGCAAGGATATCCGAAAAAATCACGTTCTTTGGCAGAATGGAAATAAACATATTTCTAATTGTCAGGTATTTTGATATTTCTTTATTATAAAAATTTTTTAATTCGTACATTGTACTATATATTCGGAGAGATTATTCAAATTTTAATGGCTTTTTTAAAATTCGTTTCTTATGATAGTGATGAGTAGTCGGAAAATAGCTCTAATGTTCTTTGATGTGTTAATGTACCCGACTTCAAATAAATATTATCTTATCTTATCTTATCCTAGGATAACAAACAGTTGTAAATTAACAGGATACAATATGAAAAGGTTACATTCAAACATGATATTTATATTATGAAACATTTTTGATATTAATTAATAGACCATTCATTGCAGAAAGGAAACATTATGTCAATAATTAATATCATTAGAAAACATGAAATTCTTTGTATCTTATCTTTCGTATCTTTATCGTATCTTTGTATGTGTATGGTATCTTATTACTGCAACTAAAATCTTGTTTAATGTGTTTTTCAGCTGTCTATCAGGATTAATACTCTCAACTGATATCACATGGATTTCTTCCTTGAAAATCTGGGCAATTTTAGGTCAACGAGTGTCGACTGAGGATGATGTTGTAAGGAATAATACTTGGCTGGGAAAAGCCAAATATAAACTGACATGGGGTAAAAGAAATTTGTTAACTTTGCTTTAAAAAAACGAAATGACATCTATGGTTACGCTTAGATCTTTTGGTTTGTTCCCATCTCGCCTTAACTGTAAAATTTAGCATATCTCCTTAGTAAGCTCTCAGGTGAATTAAGGTGATGAAGATTTAATATATTTAACATAAAGTATTTTTTGGTATTACACTTATAATTTCATTCACAGTATTCATAAATTTCCATTAATTGTTAAATTCAATGTAAAAGTTTTTGTCATTTAAATTTTTATGTCAACCTTGTAACACTATTTACAAATACTAAAATTCCCATTTCGCCTTAGTAATTTTTAACTTTTTCTTACCTGTATTTCACAATTAAGGCGAAATGGGAACACACTGATCTTTTTATCCGTTCGCTAAAATTTTCCAATAGGACTAAGATTTCAAGATTTACTAATCTTGAACTATTTTGATACTTTTATGTAAATGAAATACATTAAGATGTCGTTTTCGCCATTTGTTTAATCAAGGATAAAAGCAATTGAACTAACATATTATTACGTCAGTGACATAATAAATGAATAAATAGAGTATTTGCCAAAGCTTTTAATGTATATTTTGAAGGTGTCGTAATTTTGCAAATTCTAAGAATAGAGGAAAATGAAAAATGTTCAGGTAAATCAAAAACTTTATACATAAACAACACATTTTTATATAAATGATTTCATTAAACAAAATATTTATCTAATACTTTGCATTTTAACAAGACTGTGGTACCTCAGGAAAACTCTGTCAGTTTTGTATGAGTCCTGTCCAACTAAATGAGAGTAGTTCATCCTTTGAGGAATTAAGGACTAAACTTGCACCGGGACAAAAGTATACAATGGGAGACAGCTGGTCAGGAATAGTGAAAAGTATACATTAAAACTATAATTAGAGTGCATGGATCGATAAATGCATGTATTCATTTCATTTTCATATATGTATACATGTATATAAATTGAATAAAGATATATATTTATAAAATTCTTAACAGAAATCCCTGTGCCAACTACGTGCTTAGTGTATAGAGGAGGTTCATATACAGAATATGTTTCTTGTAATAAGTCTTTCAATCATGGATGCAAAGAATCTGGTAAGAATATATTCTAATTACTTTGCTTGGCAGAAATTAAAAATATGCAAACCAATGCTATTGTCCACTTCGATTACATTTTCCATTTTGTTTTTCAGATAGCAAGTTAAGTGTCATTATTTACCTTGGGGAAAATGATAACGAAGGTACTACTATGTCCGTTGCATTCTCTCATGAGATCATAGGAGATGCAAACAGTACACTCATACTGAACTAACTTCTTGAAATAAACATATTATCTTTCATCATTTTTTCCTATACAATTTACATCGATTTGAAATTTTAAACATAAGAAAGCAAAAGAATATGTTTTTCTTTATCTTAACTGAAAAAAACTTTGTTTAATACATATTTACATATTCAATATCTTTCAAATTTTATACAGTCTGATTTAAAAACAAACAAAAAAATTGAATCAAAATGACATTCATTCAAAGTTAACCAAAGTTTAAACTGTGAAGAAAAACGTTTTGACTACCTAACGGAATAAAATTAGCTCCCCTTGTGTACTGATTCAATGTTTTGTAGTTGAATACTGTTCCTTTTTACCTATTCATGCTGTTTTAAAAATTGCTTTTGTAAGCACTGTTTGACGTATCCATCTTGTAAAGACAGTTCTTTTAATAATTATATTAAATAACGTTAAGTTCAATGAAAACATAATATGCATGTAGTCAAGAATGTGAAAAGGGCAATACGGTACACCTTTACATGCATATTTGGCCATTACATTCAAATGCATATTTACTGTATTGGTTTAATGACGGAAAATTTGCAATTTGGAGGGAGACCGATTTCTTCCTTGCTGTATTTTTCCTTTAATTTTAAATAATCCGTACTGTTTCGTATCTTAAAATCTGCATTCTTTATAAAGTCGCTAGTATTTCGGATACCTTAGAAATTATTCAGGTCTTGGACGGCACTAAATACACATCAGGCAGATGGGATCGCAGCAAAAAAAAAAAATTGTTGGTGATTCTACGATACGGGTGAGCTATTATCGTTAAAACGTTAACATGTACAAATACTACTGGAAAAAGTAAAATTAGATGTTTAACATCCTAGTTTATTGACGCGTAGTAGAAAAACGTAAATAATTTAAATTTTATCAGCAACAAAGTCATATAAATATTCTTGATATAGCCCTGATTCCGTATTATTATTTTTTAAAGAAATATATATTTTTAGTATCATCAAAATCTTTATTTGCCATTTTTTTCTTTTTCAGGAAAATCCGATTGTTTTCTTTCAAATCTTGGAAACAAAATCTATTTTAAAGGTCTTCAGCGGAAGACCCTGCTATTATTCTTCGATCTCTTTTTCACTTTAATTATGATTTTCCTTTCTTTTCCTTGTCGATTTTGTTAAGACGATTTCCTAATTTATCATTTTTTAAAAGTTTGAACATCTTATGACAAAGACCTTTCCGACATAGATGTTACCTTAAGTTATTTTATATTAAATTAAGTTATGTGAAACTTTGTAAACCGACAGTAAAATGTGTTATGTCAGTTATAGATTCAGAACAGATTCAGTTTGATGAATCAATCGATGAGTGTGGTGAAGAAAAGTTGTAGTGACCTATAAGTCTGCGAGCTCAGCTACAGGCCAATACCGGGGCTCGGGAACCACGAGGGATCACTAAGCCAGTATTAGGTTGCAAACTCATTTATTGTTAGATCGTACCAAAGTGTTTCGTACCACACTCCTCCCCCTCATAATTTTTAAGAGATGTACAGTGCGTTATTATATTTATGAAATAGTCAGCTGGGCCAGAAAAATCAAGCCACTTTGACTATATACAAGTAAAAAATCATCAGAAGGGAATAAAAGTTCATTTGGAACACATCCTGGAAGAAAAAGCATAATTATACAAATAATTAAAAAAACATATAAATTCTTCAGAGGGAGGAGTGGATAAGAAGGAAAAGATATTCAAATACATATAATTCTAATTAAAATTTCCGATGACATCATGATTAATCGTCCAAAAGACAAAAATCCTTCATCCACTTAGGTGCCTGTCGTTTTCGAGCGGGTCTTTGGCAGATCTCCAGATCATCTGATGATTCATTCTCATGTCCTTCATTTGTGGGGCTTACGGCATCATCGTCGTAAGAACTGGACTGCGGTAATTCCTCCTGTACTTGATTTTACTGTTTGGATTCCTTGTCACTGGGTTCTGGGTGAAGAACTGAATGTCGTAGCCTTTTAAGCCATAAGGGTAGATCTCTGTCTTGACAAAGTTTTAATCTGTCATGGTGGACCACCTTGTTTTCCTTTTTCCCTTGGATTCTGTATAGCACATGATTAATCTTATAAACAATGACAAAAGGGCCTATCCATGGCTTCCTCAACTTCTTCGATTGGCCTACTTTGGAAGAGGTATCCACCATATATACCACATCACCCACCTCATGGCTTCTTGTGTTTGATTTTATGTCATAGGTCCTCTTCTGACGGAGTTGTGCTTCCCCCAAGTTGTCCCTCGCAGCTTGATGACACACTGAAAGAGCCTCCTCCAAATTTTCCACATATCCTGCTGGGTTTTGCCCTGGTATCTTCCTTCCTAACATTATATCTAAAGGTTGAGAAACTTCTCTCCCCAGCATCATTCTGTTTGGTGTGAATCCCGTTTGTCGATTGACAGTGGCACGGACTGCCCCAGCTATTTGTTGGAGGTGTAGGTCCCAATCTTTCTGTTGTGAGATGTTTTCCATATAACATCGGATGGCTTGGAGAACAAGACGATTGTATCTTTCGACCTGTCCATTTGAGCAGGGTCTGTATGGGGTGGTTCTCGTCTTTGTTATTTGGAGTAGTTTACACACTTCCTGAAATAAGCGGCTCCCGAAATTTCTACCCTGGTCAGAGTGAAGCTGGAGAGGGCACCCCAATCGAGATACAAAACCTTCCACAAATGATGTTGCTACTGTCTCCGCTTCTTGATCAGGCAGTGCGTAACACTCTAACCACTTGGTGAATTGGTCGACTATCATTAAAATGTACTTGTTCCCTTTGCCGGACTCCACAAATGGACCCATCAGGTCAATATGCACTCTTTCTTAGGGTGCTCCAGCATGGTATTGGACAAGGCCTGCTTTGGCATGTACATTGGCTTTCTTGTTGACATTACATACTGGGCACGTTCGGACATAAGACTCGCAATCTGAACTCATTCCAAACCAGATATACTTTGATTTCACCTTCTGTAGGGTTTTCTGCTGTCCCATATGGCCTGCTAATTTGTTGTCATGAGATCCTTCTAGAACACAATTTTGTAGTGACTTTGGGACCACAAGCAATAGTCGGGACATAAAGCCATCTATCCACTCATAGAAAAGGAAACCATTCAAAATTCGTAGTTGCGATGAGCAGTTCCAAAAGTATTTTACAGCTCTGCTGGAGAGGGACAGGTCCAGTTCAGTTGGAACATAGTTTTCTGCCTTCCATTTCATTAAGGTACTTGTGTTTAAATCTTGCATTTGTGCATCTCTGATTTCTTCTTCTGTTAAGGCAGAAGCCCAGTTACATGCATCCTTGTCTATGGTGTTAGGTGTTTCCTTTGGTTTATCAGTTTCTTGAAGGGTCCTAACTGCTAGGGGGATTACATCATCAACATCCTCCTGGAAGCGTTCCCATTGAGCATGCATCCGTCGACAGTAACTGCAGCCCCTACAAGGTAGCCTACTGACATCACAACCAGCATTGTAACAGTCACAGGACAGGTCATTTGTTGACATTCTGGAGAGGCCATCAGCGTTCTGGTGTTTCTTTCCACTTCTGTGCTGGATGGTAACATCATATTGTGATAACTCTTCTAGCCAGCGAGCTAGTTGACCCTCAATATTTTTGAACCCAATTAACCATGCCAGACTGTTGTGGTCTGTCCGCAAAATGAAAGGTCTGCCCAGTAGATAATATCGGTAGTGACGAGTAAATGCTACAACAGCTAGCAACTCCCTCCTAGTAACGCAGTACTTCCGTTGAGTAGATGTCAAGGTCTTGCTGTTAAAACTGATTAAGACTTCCTTACCACACTGAATCTGGGACAGCTCTGCTCCAATAGCCATGTCCGAAGCATCCGTGTCCAATATGAACATGCCATCATCAGAGGGATATCCAAGAACTGCAGGGTTAGTCATTGCCTCTTTAAGGGAAATGAATGCTGTGTCCTTCTCTTTATTCCAGATAAACTTGGTCTTTGGCCCTGTGAGAGTGTACAGAGGTGCTGCTATCTCTGCAAAACTCTTTATATGCTCTCTATGGTAGTTAACATACCCAAGAAATGCTTCAAGGTCCTTCTTGCATTTGGGTGTCGGCCATTCTGCCATACATTTCACACTCTCGGTAGTGATGCTGACCCCTTTTTCTGTAACCAAGCGACCAAGGAATTGAAGCTCCTTCCTGAAGAGATGACATTTTTTTGGTTTTAGTTTGAGGTTATGGGTCCTAAATCTTTCAAATACTGCTCTTAGATTTATTAAATGTTCCTCAAAATTCTGACCTAAGACTATGACATCGTCTAGGTAAGCAAGGCATTCTTTCCAGTTAAGACCTTGTAAAACTAACTGTATCACTCGTTGAAAGGTTGCAGGGCTATTGCATTTTCCAAATGGCATTCGTACAAATTCAAATAGGCCATACCTTGTGATGAATGCCAACTTGTGTCTATCATCAGGGTCTACCTCTATCTGATAATATCCCTGTGCCATGTCAAGCGTGCTCATAAAGTTGTTTTTTCCAAGAGTGTCTAGACATTCCTCCATGTTCGGTAGTGGGAAAGCATCTTTCTTGGTGACTTTATTAACTCCCCTACAATCAATACAATACCTAACAGTCCCATCTTTTTCCGCACCAGGACCGGTGCTGACGACCACTCAGAAACTGACGGAACGATGATACCTTTGTCCAGCATACTTTTCAGATGCTCCTCTTCCTCTGATTGGAATCCTAGTGGTGTGCGCCTCAATTTGGATTTCACCGGGTGGGCATTGCCAGTGTTTATCTTGTGTTGGATCCCTTTGAACAGTCCCAAGTCAAAGTCTCCTTTAGAAAAAATGTCTTGGAATTCCAGAAGAAGGTGTTTAACACTTTGACTTTGCTCTGAGGTTAGATCTCTTGTTGATCTATCTGCTAGGTCTATCAAGTGGTCTGGTAATTCGACAGGAAAACATTCATTTGTCTTGCTGTGGTCTTGTAGTATTCCACCATTGGCGACTTGGTCCACTTCAGAAACAGTCCCAATCACTACATTTTTCTGAAGTTTAACTGGTCTTGTTGACAAGTTGCGCAAGAGGACTGGCACTTGATCACTGTTATCAACTAAAGCATGTGGTGAAAGCCATCCCTTAACATTATGACATGTACCAGCTATGTGCTGGTCCAAATGGCCAAGAACCTGCACTGATGAAAATGGTTCAACTCTCACTTTTTGACTTAATTTCACTCTAGCTATTTGAACTTGTTTACCTCCTGCATCTAGTAGAGTTGCATTCATCCGTTTGCCACCAAGGACTATCTGTATTTCATTAAGGTCAATGGTAGCGTTTTGTGCCTTTAGAAAATCCAGACCTAATATGACGGGATCAGATATGTCAGCTATAAGGGCAGTCCAGGTGATTGGGTCTTCTTGTGTGTTCCCAATACAAATCTGAATGTTTTTACAGTAGTTAGCCTCAATAAAGTCAGAATTTCCTGCACCCTTCATGGTTACTTTTTCTCCACGAACTAAGGGTGGGGTGAAAGTGTTGGCGAAAGCTTGGCTGATAACTGTTATCTGGGCTGCCGTGTCGACAATAGCTTGAACAGGTTTTCCGTTAATAGAGATCCCTAGCATCAAGTTGTATGGATGTGTTTGACTGTTGTCATACATTCGTATGTCGTAACTGGTTGGACTAGTCCTGGTTTCTCTCTTCGGTGATCTAGGGGATGGGGAACGGGACCTGTGTGACCTTTGGCATTCTCTAGCAAAGTGACCTGGTTGTCCACAGTTGAAGCACTGTGTTGCTTTGAGTGGTGAAGAGCTGGAAACAGAACTAGAAGTACTGTCTGTTTTCCGTGGTGGAGATTGTGACCTTGTGGAAAGTTGTTTATTCATTAGGTTAATGATTTTATCCACTTTAGCGTTGGTCGCCTCCAGCCCACTTTTGAGTTCAGCTATTTCTTCTGAAAGTTTGTCTACTCTGCTTTAGGGTCGTATTGGTCTAACTTCAAATTCATTCAACAAGCCCAAGTCACTATCAAGGTCATCCTCTTCAAAACGAACCTTCCTCACCTCCGGCTTCTTCGCGCCTAAGATTAATCTCTGATTATTGAGTGCAGCCTTTACCAATTGTAAGGCCGTCTCAAGGTCAGGAGGGTCTTTGTCCATAGTTGTAAGTGCTGCTCTTTTATTTTCGAGGCCCTTCAGGAAAGTGTCAGTAGCTATTGTTTCTTTTACACAGTCTGGAGCCTGTGGGTAGCCTTCACTTACCATCTCCTGGATTTTTTCTGCAAATTCATCAACAGATTGGTCCCCTTGCTTGATATCCTGGAGATTCCTCCTAATTGTGTGAGGGAGATCTCGCTGGCCAAATCTTGTTTTCATCTTTGCACAAAGTGATGAGAAACTGCTCTGTACTTGGGCTGAACATGTACAGTAATACTTTAATGCTTTGTCACGCAAAGATTCAACTAGGCGTTCCAGTCGTTGTTCATTGTTCCAGTTATATCTTGTCGCTATCATGTTGAACTGCACAATGTATGGATTCCATTTAGATTTTCCATCGAAGGTAGCCATCTTTGGTGGGGGAGGGCCCATAGTTTGATAACTCGTCATGAGATTGGGCTTCTGTCCACTTTTCACTTTTTGTGAATTTCCATCTGTGGTTACCTTAGCAGCAGTGTTCCCACTGGGCGGGCCAGACAAAAGCCAGCCACAATTAGCAGTAGCACTGTCACTAGGTAACGAGGTGTTTTCCTTTTTGATGTCCATTTTAGGTTTCATCCATGGATTACCACCACCATAAACACCATGTGGAGCCAAATTACCGACAGCATTTTCATTTATTTTCAGTAACTTTTCTTCATATGTTTTTCTAAGGTTTTCCTCAAACTGTGTTTGCATGAGTTCATAGTGTTCTTGCGAAGCCTTCATTTGCTCCTTAAAGTCACTCGACATTTTTTCCATTCGGTCATCCCATTCCTTCTTAAGTGCCTGAATTAACTGTGGTGGTGTGTCTAGAGAAACTTTTTCTTCATCCAATATAGTTCTTATGGTACTATAGGTGCCCTGTAGGAATTGGCGTATGTCATCCTCTGTTATAAAGCCCTTTTCCTCCCGTAGTTTAAGGATAGCTGTGGCTCTGTGCTGACCAATTCCTTCGAGTTCAATTAGGTCCTCATAAGACGCAGTATTCAAGTTTATAGCAGGCATTATTCTATTGATTTTAAATCCTCCTCAGATACTTGTATGTCTAAAATGTCTTCTGGTAAAACTCTGAAACAACTTCTGTTAATGTCCTCAGTCAACCTTCTGCTCCAGATCAAGGCCAATTCTGTACCTGGATGGATGCCGTCGTAAAAAACAGAAAATTTGTAAGAAATCCTTACACCGTTGTTCTTCTTCTTGCGATTGTCTGTGTCCTTGCGTCTGCGTGTTATGTCCTTATTAAATCGCAAAGTAGATTGTCCAATTTCTGAATTTATTGCACGAATATTTGCATTTAAAGCTTCCACTTGCCTGCAAATTTCAATGTCTTGGCTTTTGAATAAGTCTGGATTGGAATGACCTTTGTGCCGATTATATGCCACAATTGAGTAGCACGGTATTTCAATGAATTTCACTTTTACATCTTGGAATTTGGATACAATTGTTATGGCTCTTCGGTATTGTGCGGTAATGGTATCTATGACAGTATTGTCCCAGCAGCGAACTTGAGTAATTTTCCCCTCTTTTCTGGTAATGTCACAAGTTCCAAGCCAAATATAAATCAGTGCTGAACCAAAGGCTCTGGACTCCAATCTGTGTTCAAGTTGATCTACGGCCTTTTCAGTTTGCAGGCCACTTTGGCACCAAAACTCGACAAATCTCAGGGGGGTCTTATTTTTAAGAGCAAAACCTTTGCTGTCTGACAGAAGAATTGGTGTGTGACACAGTGACCCTTGTGGTGTTGTTTGTGGCTTACTGAGAAAAGCTTGTATTTTTGGTCCAGACAATGACATGAACAAAATAATATGCAATATGACTATATGAAGATTGAAGGGTTGAATACAAAAATAATATGACGTATGAAATTAGAAATTCAAACAAAAACTCCAAAATAAAATTGCTTGAATGATATCGCAAAAATTTGTATGTAATTGAAAAAAAATTTCGAATTGTGACAGCTATGGGTTTCCGTACCCAAATTTACAAATTAAAAATCAACACTGACGCTAAATGGAGAATGAGATAGAAGTATAAAATTTTAAAAATGATTGTCAAATAGTAGCGTAGTAATATTGTCACACTTGATAAATTAATTTCTCCTATACTGCGAGAAACCAAGTTTGACAAAACGCGGGAATGTCCGAGTTTCCTCGACACTATTGCCTTACGCTAATCAAAATACAAGAAAAATAGAAAAAGGATATGTATATTTTTCAACTGGACGTAGAATCGGTCACTTCTGACACCAGTTGTAGTGACCTATAAGTCTGCGAGCTCAGCTACAGGCCAATACAGGGGCTCGGGAACCACGAGGGATCACTAAGCCAGTATTAGGTTGCAAACTCATTTATTGTTAGATCGTACCAAAGTGTTTCGTACCACAAAGTCTTCCTGCAAGTACAGTCCTGAAGTGGAAATAGAACTTTGTTCTGAACGTTCTTGTTAATTTTTATTCGTAATAGATTTGTTCATGTAATTTGTATACTATATAAGTAAAAGTATGAGACAGTGTTTGAGTGTATGAATAATGTAGATATAGTGTTGTACGAGTATGTACAATGTATGGCGTATAGTATTTTAAGTAAGAGTATCGTCTTCAGGTACATGTAGTTCACTTAGTCAATGTTTTTAAAAGTAGATTGATTGTATGAAATATCAATACATTGTAGTAAAATGCCACTTGGTAAAGTGCAGTAAAATACAAATATGTTTATCATAATGAAGCAAAAATTCACCATCAAATAAATTTACGGTAAAGTGTCTTAGTATGAGCAAATTATAGCAAAGCAAATTAAAGTATACTTTGTCTCTATCAACCTTATATTATGTCACATTAAGCCATTTATTCACCCAGATCCATGCTGGAAAGTCAAAGTTAACATTTTGTAAGTTTTATGGTCGATAAAATGACCTTGTCAGCGAATACAAATTATCATTGAATCAAATGCTGACTGACGTTTTTCTTACTAATTGTTAGTCCATTATTTATACACTGAATTGACAACGGATTTTTCTGTTATTTCCCGATAGGGACGTCAGAACCGGGGGGCTGGGAGGGGTGCTTAGCCCCCTCCACTTTTTCCCCAAATATATACGTAGTATAGACACTGAACATTGCTTCATAGGTTTAGCCCCCCCCCCCCCCCCCCCCCCCCCACTTTCCACAGACACGTCGCCGTATAGGTAAAAAAAGGGAAAATTGGTGGTGGTTCGAAAAAATTTTGGCACTGAAGTACGAACCTAATCCCCCCCCCCCCCCCCCCCGCACGAAATAGGAATTTCGTGTTTGGAGAATGGACATTTCCTGGGGGTTTTTTCCTTGCTTGTCAGGTTGTTTGAAAGGTACACTTTTTTTAACACCTAGCGCCCCCCCCCCCCCCACTTTCAATTTGCTTCCGACGCCAATGTTTCGTTAGGCGTAAGTGTACTTTTGAAAAATGCCATACAGAACAGGAAATAACATTTAGTGAGAACTATAATTTGTACTCAAACAGCATTTGGCACAAATGAGGAAATATTGAATAAAAATAGATAATTGAATTTTCGATGAAAAAATGGAAATACGTAATTTTCTAATTGCCAGGTTTGTACATACTTCTTTAATACATGTAGTACTCCAAAGTCCGATGGTTACGTCAAAGTACGATAGTCTGCGCCAAGCCCCGATGGTTTGACACGCCAAAGTCCGATAAAGCAGAAGACATTTATGATGTCATGGTACTACTGCGCAAAATTGCGATGCCGCGCCATGCCAAAGCCCGATTGTTTAAAATAAATACAAATGAATATTAAATGCAAAGATTAACCATCATCTTTTGAATGTAGGCACGATACAAGCCTTTATCAGTCGAAAAATGCGTAATACTCAGTAACTATAACCTAAATATCTTGGTTGGGTGCTGGACAAATCCAAATCAGTAGAGGATTCAGCTAACCTAAAATCAATCGGGTGGGTTCGAACAAACACATTATCAATCCAGTAGTGTTCAAGGACTAAAACTTATCAATCGAGTGGTATGCAAGGACTAACCCTAGTTCATATCTCTAGTGGGTGAAAACAGTAAGTAAAATCAGTAAATTGGATACACGAGACGAATACTGATATTTTTGTAAATATTGTATGGCTTTTGATATTTTATGCATGGGAGATGACTATCAAAGTTTTTGGAACTTGTATCCAATCCCTTAGACATGTTGTACATAAAATATGTTCAAAACAATATGTTCAAAACAAAACTGATTCAATGGATTTTGAATGCAGGACAATGACATGACGTCGGACTATTGTGACGTCAGAAACATTGATTGTATCTCTGTACCATCGAACTTTGGAGTATCAGACCATCGCATGTTAGCACAACGTGTCTCATTGGAAACGAGCCATTGGACTTTGGCTTGACCATCACTCTTTTGTGTCCGTAAAGACAGCGAGCCATCGGGGTTTGTCGAGACCATCGGACTTGGGCGTCACCATCGCACTTTAGAGTCTTACATATAAATTTTGCGGTGTTCGAAACGTAGATAGTTGTGTTTCATATGAAAAGTCCTCATAATCATATACATGTACCGCCTTGAACCAAACAGTAAACAATAATTTAAAGGGCTACAACAAGCTTATTATTGAGATACAGTTGGGTGTGGTATCAGTAAGAATATTTCTTAGATCATGCTGACATTTCGCAACACATACGTAAGTATTTTAATGTTTCCTGATAATATGTATTATTGGCATATGTCCTTTCTACAGTGTGATGCTGACTATAAAAAAAAAATCAAAAGGTGAAGACATATTAATATCATGTTTGATCATAACATTTATTTTGCAACCCGTTCGTTCACTATTTAAGAAATAAATGTTCGAAAATAATTGATTATTTGTATGAAAATACAATAAAACATCTTTATAGTGAACACGGTTAATTAACCGTATACTTACAGCGAAGTGATTTTTATTCCCCTCGACTTTAAATCAATATTGTTAACTTATTTTACGAATAACGTTCTTAACGAAGCAAAATCGACTATTCCTTTAACCTGGTCTTAAGCATGGTTTACCAAGTCTACTGTAAATAGTTGAGTATTACAAAATAGTTCCTAATTCCTAAAACTGAAATACTTTTGTTGCTTTTTCTCAGTTATTTATTAGGGTTAGCACTCTCAATAGATCTAAAATGAATAAAGACCTTCAAACTCTGTGCAGACAACGATCAGCGAATGTCAACTGAGGACGATGTTTTGAAGAATAATACTTGGCTGGGAAAAACCAATTATGGGGTAATGAAATTCATTTACCTTGCTTTAAAAAGTAAAATCGAAATGATATTCATGGTTATGATGAGATCTTGTTATTCATTAGCTAAAATTTGGCAAAAAGACAAAGATTTCAAAATTTATTGATAAATTTACTGATAATATTCATTATGATACTGATACGTATACTTTTTGGAAAATTTTCGATCAAGAGGCCTTGTTTGTCATTTTTTTTTTATTGATAAAAGAGTTGAAGAAACATTTTTTATGTGTGATATAAAACATAAAAGCAACAAATGTTAATTTCAGAACCAAATTTCATTAATAAACGGAGTAGAATATGTGTTAAACATTATGTTTAATTATGAATATTTTTAAGGTGTCATAACTTTGCAAATTCTGAGAATATCGGAAAATCAAACATGTTCACTGACAGGTAAATCAAAATTAAACGCAACCAACACCTTCTCCTCGAATGAATGACATAATAAAGAACATTATATAATTACATTACATTTTATTCAAGAATGTGATATAAAAAAGATTGCCAGTTTTGTCCTTTACAGTAAAATGGGCGAAGTTCATTCGTTGAGGATATAAGGATTAAACTTACACCAGAACAAAAGTATATAATAAGAGACAGCTTGTCAAGCGATGTGGAAAGTACATATTAAAACTATAAATATAGTACTGAATAAAAACATACATGTATTCATTTCATTTTCATATAATTATGCACATATGCATTTAGTAAACATAATTCTTAATTCTGTTCAGAATTGCCTGTTTAGTGTTTAGAGGAACTTTAATTACAGAATACGTTTCTTGTAATAATTCTTTCAATAATGGATGTACGAAATCTGGTATGAATTTATTTTTATTACTTTGCTTGACAGAAATTCAAAATGTGCAAACCACTGCTATTGTCCACTGCAGTTAAAAGTTAATTTATCTTTTCCATTTTGTAATCAGATGGCGAGTTCAAGGTCATTATTTACCTTGAGGAAAATAATAAAGAAGGTACTACTACATATATATCTGTTGTATCCGCTTCCGAGATCATAAGAGATACAAACGGTATACAAATACTCAAGTCCTGTATTTGAAATCCTATTTGCTTGCAGTGTGTACTGTTTTATTAGACACTTGAGCATTATCATCGTTTGTTATCTTCGCACTTTGTAATTTTCCTAAAAACTTAGCATGGATGTAAAATGTTAAACATAGGTTAGGGGATAAAACGTATGTTCGTTCATCTTAAATGAAGAATGTCCTTGTTTAATACATATTTACAACTTCAATATTTTCCAAATTGAAATCAGTCTAATATGGGAAAAATAATATATTTATGATTTTTGAAAAGTCAGAGTTTACAAAGATAAAAAAGCGAATAGTGAAGGATCCCGTAAAAATCAAACATTTGTTTTTATACTACATTGATTACAGTATGTTCGGTCTATCTGATCCGATATATGACTGAACAATTGCCAGTTGGACGTAAAACATTAAATTAATCAATTGACCATCTGTACCCGGTTGTTTGAAACATGATTAGATTAAACTCAGTGTTTTGTTTTTCAGTGTTAGATAATGTGTTAAATCTAACCACATGGTAGAGTTGTTCAAAGGTGTTTTTTTGTTAACAAGGTGTTAAATAATGTGTTAAGTTTAATCCACCTAAAGAAGGTAGATTAAGATGTTAACACCAAGATTAAATATGGCCGCCAACTTTCTTATTCACTTACCTTGACCCAGAAAACTCCGTGTTTTACGACTTCATACGAATTTAGAGAGTTGGTCTGATGATAAATTAAGAAGAATGTGCAGCTTTGTAAACCATGGAATCAATTTTAATGGAGATGTCATCAAAAATGGTTTGGAAAGAGTTGCCAATAGGAACTGCATGTGCTCTTAGCGTCCAACATCAAGTTATGATTACCTTGCGCTACCTTGCAAGTGGCAGCTTTTTGCAGGTAGTCGGAGACATTCTAGATACGATTAAAAGACTACAGAACAAATACTACATAATTGTTGAAAATAAACTCAAGTTGAAATTCAAAGTTAAAATAAATAATAATCACACAGGGTTTTCAAAATTTCATGGTTATATACCGCATGTTAAACGTAAAACACAGATTTTCTTTCCAAACAGAGAAAATATACATATTCCTCAAACTTGAACAGGATTTGACAAAAGCACAGTATCCCTAACCATTAAGAGAGGCACCGAAGCACTGGTTGCGAAAGCTGACACTTTTATTCAATGGCCCGACGCAACAACAAAATCTTGCATCAAAACAGGGTTTTATAGGCTAGCAGGGTTCCCCATTGTAATTGTATGCATTGATGGGATTCATGTATGGATCCAGGCCCCATCACATATCGAAAATTCCTTCGTAAATAGAAATTAAAGGATTTCACAGCATCAATGTTTAAGCTGTAGAGACTGAATAACAGAACATGTACCCTTTCACTTCACGGGAAAACCTGCTCGTGAATTATTATTTCTGTATTTTTCATTACCTTACATTAATTGTTCCTCGCAAGAATCGTGTTCTTGGCCTTATTTTGTGTAAATGCACTTTCTCGCAGGCCACAATTTTGTCCAAAGTTTTAGGTCACTGACATTGATATCAACAAATTTCTACTTTAAACGCTTCCTTTCATTACTTTCTCGAAAAATTTCCTTGATTTGCGTAACTAATTATAATGTGTAGTAAAAAATCTTTCAAGTTGTCTCCTACATCGCAATGTGTTTATCCTGCCTTCTGTCTTCATTGAACAATTGAACACATTTCTCACTAGTTACGAAGATCTAATGAGTTAAAAATACAATAATACAAAACTGGTAGATTTTGAATGTATTGATAAGGTACTAATTACTACTTTAGGTATGTAGTATATTATCTGTAGAATGTGACTACAGTATTGGAACAACTGAAAAAAAAATTGATAACGTGGCTAAAACTCTACAAAGTTTATTTATTAAGAACAAACTGTAATTTTGATCGGATTATAATGTATAAAGTATATAATAATGCAAAAATCAATAAAAAGGGCGGAGGACTGGACTGCCTCTCGTGTCCCCCGGTTCCTACAGACCTGGTATCATAAATGTACAATTAATTTTGATGTCTTAAACTGAGAAGCTGATCAGTAGCGATCAATAGAGAAAAGTGTCAAAGCAGCCCCCCCCCTTTTGAGTCATTAAATTATATGTTATAAAGCAAACAAATATGAACTTCAACCCCCCACCCCTTCCCTTGGGAAACACATACCCATCGTAATTTGGACGACGAGAATTACAAAAACCCACAAACATGGATAGGTTTATCACACATGCATATTTAATTTTTATTATTTATTTATTATTATCCCCCCCTCATCCCCCTAAGCAAAATCCCTGTTTCACCTTAGGCATTTAAAACACACTCCCTAGCCCACATGGAAAAAAAATCGAATCTTAGTTGATAGATTCTTATATTTTCACATTGTTACATACTTATAGTAATACTTTCTAGACGTTAGTCTTTACGTCACTATGTTGGCTAACCGTGCTCCGTGGTAACAAAACATGTTGCTTTTAAAATTGGTTAACATGAGTTCTGTTTGATCAAATGGAATGAAACTTCACACTTCGACAAAATAGATATTTTTATTTACGAAAATGTGTTGATCTACTTCTTCTTGTAATAATAATTTGACGACGAGGAACATTGTCCACGTATTTTTTGAATGACCCTCGTATTTATACGTAATTGAAAATAATATCGGATATTTTTTTTCAACAAACCAATGGCCGTCCAATTTCTTGCAACCCAAAATTTTGGCAAACCAGCCTTTCAATAGTTAAACTTTGTCTGAAAAAAGTGAGCGGGCCACCCCCCCGTCCCCCCCGCCCCCGTAACTACTATGATTTTCTCAAAACCCCCACCCACCCACCCCCATCTTGGGAAACAGGTAACCCTCGTAATTTGGTCGGAGAGAATTACAAAAACCCACAAACATAAATATATCACACATGCCTATGGGAATTTATTAAAATGCTCCCCCCCCCCCCTTCATCGCCCCTCTCTCTGATTAATCATTGACAACTTATAATTAAAAACTCTCCTTAATATTAAATAGATAATAAAAATAAATCTAGTAAACTTGATTTTTTTTTCACTTAGTTACATCCATATAATAATACTAGAATTAAAATCATGGGCTTATTTTTTGAAGGATAAATATTGTATGCAGGTTATTGATTGATATACCAAAGACAAAACATCAGCAATCATATTCTCTAATATGGCTATTTTTAAATCGGGATCGGAATACCTTCGATTCAGATTAATTTCTTATTCATTTTCACATTCGGATTTGTTTTACATTCAGAAACATCTCTAAAACTTAAATAAACAGAAGTATTCAGTATCTGTATCAAAATACAGAATAAATAGTGATCTATCTCAAAAGAAAAACGGACCCTTGGAAGTTCCGGTGCCAAGGAGAAGTAAGCATCCCCGTTGACAGGTCACATCTGCTGACCCGCAGTGAGCCAACTCAACTGAAGCTCTCTGAAATCAATTCATTTACAAATTCTCTGCTAATCCATTTTTTCTCAGACTTTTTTAAATTACAGTACTCCAAATCCATTAACCTAAAAAATTTAAATTTTTGCGTCATCAACATAATTTTTTTTTCGCCTTGAGCACTTTTGGATGTTACCAAGAGAAAAAATTTTAATAAATTGCACTTCCTATCTTTCAATTTAAAGAAATATCATGTTGATATTTTGAAACATGCATCTGTGACATCAGTCTGCATGGGCTGTTATTGGTTTCACTATTTAGTAAGGCATTACAAAATTCAGAATGTCTCTTTCTTCTCTGATGACATTGGATAAAGATATGTATGCATCATCATTCCATGCAAGTTTTGGGACGTATTAGATGAAAGCATACTAACCGCTTTTCGGTTCTTTCACTACTTGGATTACAAAGGTCATGCATCAGTAATCTGTGACAAATTCCTGCGTTCTCATTATTGTAACTGTTTGTCTGAGAGATTGTTGGTACGAGTATTATGAGTATAGAGCAGTATAAAATTTCCCTGTCATCTATTGACAGATCCCCAGAATCTGCTTTAATAAATCTCTGTTATAATAATCTATACACTGTGCCTGTTGATAGTGAACAAGGGTCTGTAGATCATCTAGAGCTGTTTGTGCTTTTATTGTGTCTATATGTCTGTAGCACAAGATCTCTAGCACTGATATCAGTAAAAATGGTGGCACACGTATAGCTAATATTGGTATTCTGTTCTGCAGACGAGACATTTGTAATGGTATTAATTCACTGATGTAATGGATTTGATTGTCAAGTTCAATTTGCCAAGCTACAGCCTGTCTCATCTTTGTAGACCAGGACTGTCCCCCTACCGCCTCAATGTACATTTCTGCATCTATATCATACCTACAGATCACATATGGCTGCGCAATTTTGACCTTGATCATTTCTATAATAGATAAAGATTCCATGTATCTACTTGTCTTGTAATAATACATGGCTAGGAATGACATGTCAGAAATGCAACCAAACTTGGCTGCTAATTTCAGCATGTGACAGGAGATTTTATCAATTCTATACCTCTGTTTATTTTCACTTAAATAAATCTCCATGTGTAGTATAAAAGCAGTCCTCTGAAGGACCTCAGCTGTAAGTTTCTGTAGCATCACAACTTGATACTGTGTTAGGAGAGGTGAGATTATCATCTGTTCTATTCTATGTAGAAATGTCATACAGGTGTGTATGTTCCATGTGGGAACATTTCCATATTCGTGTATCTCCTTCAATAGCTCTGTATCAAACTCAGCCTCGGAAATCAAAGTATGTTCATCGGTACAAATGGAGAGTCTTGGGTTGTGAAGGACATTTATGATACAAGACCTA
Organism: Saccostrea cuccullata; assembly: GCF_032062105.1. NCBI lineage: Eukaryota > Metazoa > Mollusca > Bivalvia > Ostreida > Ostreidae > Saccostrea > Saccostrea cuccullata. Next base: position 125,246 of record NW_026918247.1, read on the forward strand.
ATGGAGGGACTGTGTAGCAGGAATGCTAAACCTTTCTTGTACAACCCATACAGACTCATGAATAGCTTATGCTGTGCTTCACCATGGATTTTACTAAGAAACATGTTATTTTGGGGAATGAAAAAGTTAGGACAGACTCCATCATACACCCACTTCACAACTAGTTTAAAACAAACCCAGAAACACTCCAAGAGATTTTGTGGACACCATGGTTGTAACGTATTCTTTTGAATCACCCAGAAAACTGCTGTCTTCATGTGATAGGAACACAGTAATTTATCATCATCACAAATTCTATTGTTAATTATTTCTGTTAAGAACAATTTCAGCAGGCCGTAAGTTAAGAATTGACAATGATTCATTGCACACATAAGTTTATGTTCTGCAAGAGAGAAAGATATTCTTCATTCATTGTGCACATGATGTCCTAGTGTATGCCCTATTGGTACAAAGTGACATCCATTTTTAAGCGGTTAGCTTCGCTAGCCGCTATATGGCATGTGTCGGCAACCGGAAACCTCCATAAGGCGCTACCTATCGGCATCGCTTTATCGCTCGTAACCTTATCCTTCTGCAACCAAAACCGGAAACTTCCACAAGGACCTACCTATCGACAACGGTAACTTCAGCAAATGATTTGTATACTGTCGGCGTAATACGCCCGCTGGTTAGAGATTGACAATATGCTGTGAAGTCTGACTAAAGCCAGCCCCTACTATATTACTTCGTACTAACGAAGTATATGCGCTGTGTATGAAGAGTGGCTATTATAACGATTATATCGAATTCTTATTAGTATATTTACCAAAGCATTGACAATACTTACAACACTTACTTTTACGAACTGAGAATTTGGTCCTTATTACATGTGTATCGCGCGATCGCGATTTCTGGCAACTGTTAGTTTATTTTTGAAAGTTTATTATACAGCAGGTTGGAAGTTATTACAGACTGCAAAAAACTCAGCAAATCTCTCGATCGAGTTTGATTTTCCTTGCCAAAGTATTAAGAAACACCATTTATTAAGTTGATACCTGAAAAGCGCTTTTATAAACGCACCGAACGCATCTGTAAGTTTTACACTTTTTGTAACGTTTTATGGAAACAATAGGGTTACCTCCACTATGAAACGTTTGTTTTTCTTCTCTTTTCTTCTCTGTCTAATAAACAGATTATAAAAGCTCTGCTCCCAGGGATAAATTCTCTACTCCGTCTTTGATAATTTATAACAATCGATCATAAGGGATTACTTACTATTAGTTTTGTAAAAAATAATGGAGCACTTAAAGTAGTAAAATCAATTTTGAAAAAAAAAAAATGGAGAAATATATATTAATTTTAATCAGCATTGTGATCCTCTTCTAAAAATCAACCGATATTATTTTCACAGAAGAATGAGGTATGAAAAATTTTGGCAATTAGCAAAAATTTCAAATATATACTTAATGCTTACTTATAAGTTTTGAAAATTTGATCAATTCCTAGGGAACGTATTATTAGCTGTGAAAATACTTTTAAAATTTGAATTTGTCCAATTTGTCGATTATTGTTTTAAACGTTTGAGAAGAATAAAATTAAAATACAGGTGTTTAGAGGCACATTGATAGAAAAGAAATCAGTGTATATTGTTTAACCGACATATTGAAGAAAGTGACACTGATAACTTCTTAAGTTACACTGATTTTTAATGTACATTTGAATTTTTAAATACTAGTATTGATTGATTACACAACTTTCCTTTTCATGTTTTATTTGAGAACAATATTGCATGAAGAGTATATGATAAAAACACCTTATATGTCCTTATCTAGATATTGTGCCTTATATTGTGCAAGACTTCTTTCAAATGATTCTCATATACCATTTACTTTATTCGAACATTAACTTGTTTGAAAAGTCAATAAAATATATTTCATAAAGCTTGATAATCTTGTTTACTCGCCAGTCTTCCCGTAGAAGTAGTAGTTTATAATATTACTAAAGGAAGTATTCAGTATCTGTATCAAAATACAGAATGATCAATGATCGATTTTAGAAGAAAAGCTGACTCCTGAAAGTTCAAGAGCTGGGATCCGTTGCCTAGAAAAAGTAAGCATCCCTCGTTGACAGGTTAATTATATTGCCGAGATGAGCCTACACAACTGAATCTCTCTGATATCAATTCATTTATAAAGTCTCTCCTCAGCCATCCTTTTTTCTCCGACTAGCCAGCTGTAGATCTACACTACTCCAAATCCATTAATCTAAAGAATTTAACTTGTCATTTTTTTAGTTGTTTGTTATAGTAGGCTTTACAATTACCTAATTTCAGATTCAATAGAGAATAAAAGACAATGAAATTTTCAACATCAACATAATTTTTTTTTTTATCCAGAGAACAATTGGATGCCATCAAGAGAGAATTTTTAAAAATGCACTTCCTGTCTTTCAAACTGAAGAAATCTCATGTTTAAATTTTGAAACATGCAGTTCAATCTTATTAAAATTTATTTAAATGTTCCAAATCCGCTACCGCTTCTGAAACATCTAACATCCCATTCGGAGTCACATCAGAGCGACCTTTCAATTATGAATACATGTACAAGTAAACACAAACACTTTGGCCATGTAGATTCAAGCCTCGGTAAACAGTTCTCAAATTAATACCACGGCTACATATCATCATTATTGATACTGTCTTACGTTGAATTAAAGTAATTTTGGAATAAATTTCATGTATCTTCTGCAGTCTGGCATCTAAACGTGAATAATGCAAACGAAAGAGCACAAACTATACAAGATACCCAACACGTCATACATAACACAACTTTTGCAATGCATATCTTTTTACTACAAAACTCCTCGGGTGTTTTGGTTGGGTGGTGAAAACAAGAAACCCATCTGAACTATTAGCCAGGATTTCGGAGGAACCATTTTCTTTGCCTAATCGAAGATTCACTCTTACATGACCCCAAATAGGATGTTGTTAGATGTTTGAGAAGCAGTAGCGGATTCGGAACATCTAATTTTAATTAGATTGCATCCATCTGTGACATCAGTTTGAAATGTTATTGGTTTTACTATTGAGTAAAGTATTACAAAAACAGAATGTCTGGGTTTTTCTTCTCTGATGACATTGGACAAAGATATGCATACTTAAATATCATCATTTTATGCACTTTTTCGGTACATATTAGATGAAAGCATGCTAACCGCTTTTCAGTACTTTCAGTACTTTGATTTACTATGTCATCAACAATATGTGGCTGGGGCCATGAGTGACATCTGCCTATCCATGAGGAGGCAGATGGAGGCCAAAAGTCACAAACGAAACAGTCGGCTAAATCATATTCTATTGTTTCAAGTATTCCACTGGCACAGGGTCCATGTGGAATGGAGTCAGGTAAACTTGCAGAACAACGAGTCTTTCTGTATTCTGAACTGGAGATATAAACCCTGTTATTTATTCTAATACAAGCTGTCTGGATTATTTGATATATGCTTGGTGACAGTAAAGACAACAAAGTGTATCCTGGATGACTATCAGAAGAGTCACAGAGGATCAGTGTTTGTCTGTGTGTGCTGTAATACTGAGACTGAGATGATTCCCAGATCACACGGTGATTATTTCGCCACGACATTAAGTCTGCATCTGATTCTTCCTGTCTGAATCCTTCTCTAAGACTTCCACTCCACATCATACTGACGTCATCACTTGTTCTTATTTGATTTTCAAGCATCTCACTGATGTCCATAGCGTCTCTTCTTATGGCCACCACCTGTGAGGTCCCAAGTTTAACACAAAGTCCCATGAACACTGACTCAGACATATGTTGTAGGGCTGTCTTTCTAATGGTGATTAAAGGAAAATTTTATGACATATACCATATATTATGCCATTTTAGTTGATCATCCAATGCTTATATAAATGTGAGGATTATATGTTATTGATAAGTTTATTTATATTTTACTCCCAGCTTTCAAAATCATTTCAGATTAAAATACGTTTTACATATATATACTTGCATGCTCTATTCTCAGCTTATATTGTATTTACATAGAACAAACTAGAGTATAAAAAATATGCTTATATTGTATACACAGTTAATCAAAGCAGCACAATATTAAAAAAATTGTAGATGTTTTAATAATACAACTGTCATTAAAACTTACATTTGTGAAGTGCTAATGGAGTCCATTTCTAAAGACTAAGATATGAAGGTTACACTTTACCGGTTGCTATTAAATAAATTGTACGAAAAAAAACCAGGAAATATCATGACTATTTGTGTCCTTAGACTGGCCTGCCTGCCTGATACGCGAAATTCGTACGATAGAGACAGGAAATACCAGTCTATTTGTGTTCTTTTAGAACAAATGGAATTATCCAAAATGTAAAAAAAATGTTTATTGACTTACTAAAAATACCCAGTATTTTCCTTTAATCTCTTCAAGCTCAGACAATATAATGTCACTTAAGGTCAGACGACATGTTACTCAAATATATGTTTGTATCTCTTGGTATGATATAATTATTTTTTCATATTTGTCATTTTCTTCTGATTTCTACATTGTTTTCAAAATGTTTTTAAATATAAGTACACCAAAAATTGTGTTATATGTCATTTAGAAGATTACTCATAAGGGTTATATAAGAAATATAACCCTATGGTATCTTGGCCAAATGCCTGGTAAGGTACCCTAATTTTTTGTGAGGAAACTTGTTTAAGTAGCTATACTTCATTAACAAACTCTTAGGAAAATTTATATATTTTTGAGGAACGTGTCATCTGACCTTAAACTTAAATCATTGGTTCTGAAGGCGGCAAATATCTCCCCCCCCCCCCCCCAAAAAAAAAATTAAAACAAATAAATAATATATTTATGAGACGGAGAGGGGAGAGGGGAGGGCTTTATATTGACAATAAAATTGACGTGGAAGGTATCATGATCAATTCTTATTTTATTTTATTATTATTTTTTTTTTACACTTTTTAAATAAAAAAATATAAAGTTTAAAATTCAGATGAGTACTAAATTAAGAACAATGTACACTTTCAATACACATTAAAACCTGTATTTTTCAATAATATGAAAGTTATGTAAAAAATTAAAATTCATTCTTTCTAAATCAGAGGAATTCCATGCAGTAAGAATATATACATCGTTTTTTCTCGTATTACCTCCAAAATGCTATTTGTGACGTTATTCACTTGTGCATTTTCCCGTATTTTCTTAAAAAGTTACAGAAGACATCAATTTTCCGTGGAATTTTCTTTCAGAGAACATGCTCTGCCACCGTCTCCCACAAAGATTTTTAGATATGTGATTTTTCAAAGCAGTTTAAATAATTTATCTAAAAATTGAAGCGAACGATGGTGGACGACACTATCATCTGAAGGAAAATAAGTGCAGCTATGAGTCATTATTAGGCTTTTCTACATTAAACTTAGAAATGTACCGAATAAGTGACGTCATATTTCTAGAAAGATCCTCCTTCATGCCATATTCTTTCATAATTTATCACATTTATCTATTCAACTATAAAAGCCAATTTCATAACTTTTTAAGAACATGAAAATTTTAGGATACAATAAAGCCCAAACCGTACCTTGCTCTTCGTTTAATTCAATTTTGACTATTGCTTATGATATCGTCCCGAACGAAGTCGGGGACGATATATTGCGATGTACGCATGTTTTTGTTATACGTAGCTGTTTCTCGCAGATGGCTGGGACAATATTCCTGCAATTTTTCTCAAAGGAGGATCACTGGTTGTAGTTGTGTTGTGTGGTCATCAGTTTCGAAATGGCTACCGTTGCCATCGAAACCTGCAACGGATTTTAACTGCGAGTGTTCTCTCTTGTCCCTTGAACATTCTTCATGAAATTTTATTGATGTAATGATTAGTATCTGTAATTGTGCTCATTGGATTTAAAAATTGAAAATTGTCAATAGTTTCTATTGAAACAGGGGAAAAGCGAAAATTCTTTAACTTTGATTTTTAAATCAAAGTACTGAAAGTACTCATACGAGTTGATGGTTGTCCAATAGGTATTGTTTTAGTGATGAAAAAATAAAAGTATTGTCCAGTTCAGGACGCTTGCAATAGCAAACTTTCTAGTTTCAATTCCATTTACTTTAATTTGATAATTCCACCTTTATTCGAAACATTCCTTATGTATTTGACTTTTGTATATTGTTAGGCCATTCTGAAGTAGTCTTATGATTCAGACTAGATTATATTTTCATGCATTCCATCATTTCTTTATAATTCTTACTTCTGTATATTTTCAGTCGATCCTGCCTATACTGGAGTCTGACCTGTATGAAATATGTCAAGCCTGTGTGGAGGGAAAACTCACCGATAACCCCCGCAGTTTACCCCTGACCTGTATACAGCGGGAGTGGTGCTAGCCAGTGGGGGATACCCTGGACAGGAACAAGAAAGGTTTTTTTCCTTTGTCAAATAATCAATCTGAAAACTGTCAGGAATATATGTGACAGTACTAGTGTTAATCTGTAACGTAGCGGAAAAGTTCAGAAATTGTTCAAATAAGTAAAATGTATTTTTACAAGACAGACAGACATTCCCTGTTCTTCAAAAGTGGGGGATATAAAAATATCAGAAACACATCTTCTCTCTATGTACATGTATAATGAACCCTCCTTTTTTGATTCACCTTAGCTAAAAGCTTAAGTGAGCTTTTCTGTTCACCCGTTGTCCGTCGTCCATCCGTCTGTCTCCAAGTAAACTTTCCATTTTTCATCTTTCTTAAGACCCGCTAGTCTAATTTTAACAAGACTAGGTACAAAGCATCCTTGTGTAAAGGTCAAATTAAATTTTTAAAATGAAGGACCAATTTTCTTTTCTAAGGAGAAAATAAAAAAAAATAGTGTGGGTCATTAAAAAAACATTTTTAAGAACCACTGGGCTAGTAAAGCTAAAACTTATGTGAAAGAATCCTTGGGTAGTTTAGATTCTTATTTGTTCAAATCGTGAGCCCGGGGTAGGGCGGGGCCACAATAGGGAATCTAAGTTTTACATTGAAAAATATAAGAAAAAGCTTCTTCTCAATAACCACTTGGCCAGAAAAGCCGAAACTTAAATGAAAGCATCCTAAAGTAATATAGATTTCTTAAATTGTTCAAATCATGACCAACGGAATAGAGTAGGGACACAATAGGGAATCCAAGTTTTACATTGAAATATGTGTAGAATTTTTAAAAAAATCTTTTCAAGATTCACTGGGCCTGAAAAGCTTAAACCTTTCTCGAATGAAATTTATAGAGATAACGAACAGTATTCAAGTTCAAAGTCCATTAAACAATACAGAATGGGAGCAACAAAGTGGGTCAGTGTAGATCTTTAATTATTCAAATCAGGACCCCCAGGTTAGGGTTGGACCCCAATAGGGAATCCAAATTTTACTTTGATATGTATAGGAAAGATCCTCTTCTCTAGAACACTGGGCGAGAAAGCTGAAACTTGTGTGGAAGCATCATGGAGTAGTGTAGATGATTCTAAATTATTTATATTATGTCCTACCCCTGAGGGTAGGACGGGGCCACAATAGGTATTATAAGAGGAAAATCAAGTGAAGAACAGCAGGGACAAGTCACTCATGTGAGCATTGTGGCCCATGGGCCTCTTATTTTTTTTAGCTCTACTGTTCAGAGACCAGTAGAACTTATGCGATAGTATTGCGTCCGTCGTCCGTCCTTCAAGCTGTCTAGCTGTCTGTTAACAATTTTTCAAAATGCTACTCCTCCTACAGTTTTGTCTGATTTCAATATAACTTGGCACACAAGTAGACTACACTAAGATACATAAGTCTGTGATCGGTTTTTGAGTCTTTGAACGTTGTTGCCGTGGTAACTAAAAGAAGAAATTTCTGTGAAATACTTTCAAAATACTAATCCTCCTTCAGTTTTAGCCTCATTTTGATATAACATGGCACACAAGAAATTCACAGCTTTTTCACTAGATAACCAGTAATCCCTGACCCTGGAGCCACATATTTTAACAATTTTCGAAAAAGGCGCTTCTGCTCATCATCAATGGTTGATACCAAAGAGCAGATTTCAAAAGCATTAATTCATTTGAGTATATAATTATTACAGCCCCCTAATGGTACTGCTGACTCGTGGGCCATGAAATTTATTACTTGGAAGAGGCACCTTTCATCATCATAACTGTGTACTTGGATCATTTTTATAAAACTCATGACCAGAGGAAAAGATTTTCAAAGAATTAATGTATTTTCACAATATAATCAATGGAGCCCCATCCTTACACCAGACTCCTTGATTCAGGGGCAATGAAATTCACAATTTGGCAATATGCACGCTTTCTTATCATAGCTATGTACATAGTTTATCTGCTTAATACCCAGGGGCAGAGGAGAAGATTTTCAAAGAATTAATGCATTTTCTCTATATATTCAATAGAGCTCCAACCTAACACAAGGACCCAGGGGCCATGAATTTCACAATTTAGGTAGAGGGCTCAATGCATGTTAATATCATAATAACAGTTTAGGCGTGTCCATTCCATATCTTTATGTAGGAACATTAGAATCTACTACATATGAAGAGAAAACATCTAGAGAGTCATCTACAAATGATTCTTTTGCGGAGTATCTCAATATTGATCGAATACATGTTAATACTAGTTGTCAAAAGGATATCTAGATTCTAAACAAGCTAAATACTCGATTTTCGTTTTTAACCACAAATTTCCAACCGTACGAACCCTCTATCCATAATATGCAATGCATATTGAGTGTTTCTAAACACCTATTGTGATGATATCAAATATTGGCATTGTATTTAATGATAGCGGTGATCTGTTGGTTTAGAAGCACTTGTAAATAACAGACATAAATAAATAAATAAATAATGATTTTCAAAAAAACAAAACAAAACAAAACAAAAAAAAAAAAACGGAATACACATATTCCAATATTTGTATTCATTTTAAACGGCGTCTCAAAATAATTCTCTGTAAAGATTAAGTGGGACCCTTTTTACATACATATAATTTTTAATTTTCAGAATTTGGTATGATATTTCTATTTTATATTTATGACCACCTCAGATTTCTTTTTTTGATTAGCATAGTCGGTGTATTAAAAAATAACAAACAAGCACAAATACACCTTCAAAAAACAACTGAGAAAATCAAGTGATTGTTTATTAGAGTTTATTATAAATTAAAAGTTTCTTTTTCCTCGATTGTAACTAAATAAAAGAAATCTCGTATGCTCTACCTTTCCCTTTGATAGACAATTGAAAGACCATGCCTATGTTTGGTATATGTTTGGTATATATATGCAAGTTATTTTACATAAATTTATATCAGTTTTTGGGACAAAATGGAATTAAAAAAATAATATCTCTCATTCTCTATATCTCTGCTCCTTTCTGTTCATTTCTTTCGTGGATGCTTTTGGCATACTTGCATAGTGATAGAACGTAATTTTTATATTAATGCAATGGTGTGCCGAGTCCTGTTGAAAAAAGAAAGATAACTCTAAACGTACAACAAAGTCGGACTCGGGGTTCGTGATATTTTCATACAGAGATGTTTATACCTGTGGATGTTGACAAGGCATGGCTTCGCCCTGTAGATCTCTGCAAGTCGGCTTCTGCCACGTCAATAAGTCTATATATGAAAACTCGAGGTAAGCGATACCTTTCTATCACTTCCTGGTCGTTGAGAAAATCGAGGGGGTTTGTCCGATCCCGGAAAACCCGCTCTCGTCTAAAATTGCGTTTCGCATCGTCTGCTAGCAGGAGAAAAGACGCCATTTTTGTTTATTTACGTGCTTGCAAGTCAATTAACGAGTGCCCCTGACTACTCGTAGAGTTACGATCAAGTTTAGTCGTAACTCGCAAGTCGTAACTCTTAGTGAAACGCACTTACGTGCTACGTTCACGTTTACGTCTACGTTTACGATCTACGACCTGTTAGTGAAACGGTCGCCAGGAGTAAAGAAGTGGATTTTTAAAGAGTGTATAATTTAAGTGGTTTTTGCCTCACCGCTCAGGCCTCAGGGGGACAGGAATCATGAAATTCACATACCGGTATTGTGTTCCCCTTACCCATAGATGCTACATGTCAAAAATTGGCTAAAATTGGTTGAATGGTTTCAGAGAGGAAGCTTGAAATGTTCAAATGTTAAAGAACAACAACATACGAGGGGTGATCAAAAAGTTCGCAAATTATCTCTATATCTACAAAACCACAATTCAGATTAGAATTAAATTCGGTAAACACATAGCCATACACAAGGTCTATAAATAGCATATGCTGAAGAAAGTTTCTTTCCTAGTTTGTGACGTCACAATGTGAAATGACGTCACTAATTAGGTCACTTGTGACTGTACAATTTATTAGAAAATCCCTCTACAGTATCATATAATGATTTGTACACAGTTTATTGAGATAAATGAGTTCCTATAAATTCAATTAATGATTGGATTAATCATTTTAGTGAAGGAAGGCTGATGGGTAAAAATGATACTTGTCATCTTGCCCAGTGAAAGCAAGTTTGAAAAGATATGTATTTTTAATTAAGCAATTTGCTATCAAAGACCTCCAATTGGCACTTTGATAAATAGTTGAATATTTGAACAATGATATAAGTATTAAATACCAAAGATATCGTTTACTTTAGATTTTAAACATATTAGATATGATAAAAAGGATGCACCCATTCTCTATCCACCTTGAATAAAGGTCTCTCCTGAGACAAAAGATTTGTGTTTTAATGGTCGCCATGCTTATTTTTGGAAAGGATGTTCTTATCCAAACATTCTGTTGCCGAGATTTGACCATTTCTGACAAATTAACTGTTCTTGTCATAAAAATTAACACATATGGAAAGAAATATAAAACTCGGAAAAAATCTTTAAACTTTTGTGAGAGAACGCTACGGAAGCGGTCACGTGACCGCCAATTTCACGTGATTCGCGCATGCGCAGAACGGTAGTTGATGTGCATTAAAATCGGGGAGGATTAATTTAAAATATAATCAAAATTAAAACCAAATATTGTTTCTTGTATGGAAGTTATTCAATTAGTTTGCGAATTTTTTGATCACCCCTCGTACAGCCGTGAAATTATATGAAATATGAAGTCACTATTATCTACTATTGGGTTGTGACAGATCCTCCTCTTTAGATGTGTATATAGCAGTTTAAAAAGGGGGTTATTTTCTTCAGGAGGAGGAAGAGCATTACCTTCAGGTGGAGGCCACAAATTTCTGTTTGGATTACCACTTTCATCCTTACAAGCAGGATGAGAAACAGTCATACCAAACTTTTCAGCTGCCCATTGAGAAAGTTTCACAGCACATTGATCATCAGATAGACCAGCTGAAATAGCATTGTATTTTAATTCATGAGGCTCTCTATCTGACCTCCAACAAAGGCCGTGCCAGTGGACCATACCTCTGGAATTGGCAAACTCTTGCCTGTACCAGTAGGAATCAACACCAAGACAGGTCCCATAACATTTTTGAAGTATGACTGAGTTCTGAGATCAAAATTATGTGCAACTATATGGGCATTTTCCTGAAGAGTTTTAAAAAGGACATTTTTGTCTGTTAGATATACAGATGAACCAGTTGTTCTGAAACATAAATTGAAAGCAAACGTTTAAGAGGTTTAAAGTGAAATTCTGCACAACTGTCAGTAGTGAAAAATAAGGGCAGAGCTGCAATTTCATTTATTTTATATTGCACTAATGTTCTTAATTCTTTCCCCCTTTGTTCCCAGTACTGAGAAGTCCCCCTTAATTTCCCCCAAAATAGAGATTTTTTTGGCAAACTGAAGTGTCACCATTTTCAATTAGTTTTTTCAACTCAGTTATTGTAAATTGCTGATCACCAAGTTTCTGTTTGATAATGAAACTACTTTGTTCAAGTGCCCTTTTCCTCATAATCATGTTATGAACAACAAATTTAAAGTACGGATGCTTTGCAAACCTTCCATCATTGTACCATAATAAATGTTCAACCCACTGTCCCATAGAAGATAACGTAATAGGCATGTTGACAAAAAAGTCTCCAGAGCCATAGGGAAAAAGAGCGGGAAAGGCAAGAGTAAAAAAAGTATTGTGTTGTAAATTCAGATACAGGGATGTTGTCTCATGTAGGCCAAAGAATGGAGATGGTGCCCTGTCTGTTCATAGTAACTCCCACATGGTTTTCACCAATTATATCAGTAACAATTTTCTCAACCTTTTTTCGTATGTGTATATTTGAATCTGGTAGTTGAGCACCATAATGTGTAAAGCACTGAGAAACCCCAATGTTTGTTGACCACGTGCCGGACCCTCCTTTATCATTTTTGTAGACAGTATGTTCTTAAAATTCTAATGTAACAATGTATGTTAATTGCCCCTCTTCAGGAATTGATAGTAACCTCTCATTACTAATAATGATGTCAGAGTATGCAAGTTTGTTATTCTTAAGCCATTTTAAGGACTGTTCAATTTTAAACGACGGACTCAAAATTCTTTGGAGGTATCATTTTTACCTTGTTTTCTAACTTTTATTATTTGTATTTCAGGAGGCAATCTAGGAAAAATTTTTGCTGGTTCATTGATTTCTTGGGGGAAAGTGACACAATGACCTGATGATGCGATACCACCATGATTGAGCATGTGGACATAACTGCATTGAGTAATTCTACTGATAAGGTTTTGTTCTATAATTGTAAAATCTTTAAGTTCCTCAGGTAATTTACCTGGATCCATGTTGTTTTCTTTTGAGTACATATTTATATTTTGCTTATTTCTATAACAACGCTTGCAAATTTCACTTGTGGCCATTTTCATGTCTAGTCTCCTTTCATGACATATTGTACAAAATTGAAAAGAATAATCCATTTGTTGAAGTTAAAATACTCTTATTGAATCCATGGCTTTATCAAAATTTTGGTTGTCTTCAGAGGGAGGTGGGGGAATATCATTTTCTTTGATTTGATAAGCATTTATTTGATTTTCAATCTGTCGGTTTAATCTTTGCTTTCTATTTTTGAACTTAAGATATGTTTCATTTTCTACTGACATTTCATATGGCACAACAAATTTTCTACAGTGTTCTTGAAGTTTTTTCTCCTGTTCTAATAAAAAGGTGTGTTTTTTCTTTTGTTTTGTGTTTGGGAAGTAGGTGATGGATGTTGGAAGTTTTGTGGAGCACTTCTCTTCCTTGTTGTATTTTGCTTGCCCTTGAAATTGTGAGGATTTGCTGTCATTTTTTGAAAGTGTGTATGATGAGTTGATTCATCTTCAATTTGAACTGTATCAGTAGCTGGTAATGTTTTTGAAATAGAGGCCTGCATATGTGGATCTGTAATGGTTGATGAGTGTGTTTGACAATTCTGAATTCCTGTATTTTGAAGATTGTGAGAAATTGTAGAGTTTGCAGACAGACTGAAATGACAGTGTTTGAATTGATTTTTTTCTACTTGCATAAGTATGCTCATCAGAAATATAATCTGTATTTTTGACTTCAGTTATTTGTTCTTTGTGCATTTGACCATATGAATGGTCATTATTGTTGCTTTCTACCTCCTTACTTGCATAGGCATGCTCTGAAAAAATGTTATTTCTGGCATTTTTTGACTGGATTTTTTTTGTGTACATGTATTTGAATATTCTGTATTTTTAAAGTCAGAACATGTTTCAAATTCACATGTAGTGATATTTGATGCATTTTGATACTCATGATCTGAAAACAAATGATTTTTCTGATTTGTTGCCCTGATTGGACCACATGTTTGATCTGATGGAACAGATTTTGGAATATTGTTTGATTCTTTTGAAGTGAAATTCATGAATGGTATTTGTGATCTTGTTGTCAAATACTGATGATGCTGATGCCGTAACAGTAAATGTATAGGCTGATCATGAGCGAGACTGTCATTTTCAAATTTGGTAAGAACATGGGAGATGACATTTTCACTATTCTTACATTCAAGCCAGACATTGATTTTACTGTGAAACAATTGAGCAGCAACTTCAATTTCACAGGAGGAAACATAATCATTACCTAAAACCATACTTTGAAAGTAGGACAAAGGTGAGTGTTCTTCAAGTTCAATATTGTTGCAAAAACATTCCCAGTTTTTTAAGTATGTGCTCACAAATTGTCTGTCTGTAAGTATTTGTCATTGTGAAATTTGCCATTGAGAGCAAGAATTAAACAATGGAAGAAGCAGTTACCATCTCAAGGAACATTAGTTATGTTGAAAATCATTTTGTTAAATTCATTGCCATCAACAGTCTGAGCTAAGGGGGTTCTGCTGTCCATTATTTGGTATTAATGCAGAAAGATATTCTATTGAAGAGAAATATATAACTGCAATATATTATTAAAATAGTAAATAAGCTACTTTATACTTGTTACCCAAGGAAAGTGAGGAAATTATCAGTCTCATTAGATATTGCCAGTCTTCACTGTTTGTAAACAAAGCAGACGACCCGGAAGAAGATGACTCGGATGTTCATGCTTTTTAGTGTAAATAAAAATCACAAAGGGACTACATGTAATAAAAAAATGTATAATTCTATTCTTTGTTTATGATTTATTTATTAGAGTGATTTCAATAAAGAGAGAAAAAAATACAAATTGACATAAATCATATAAATCATCGGTAGATCTCGTTAAGTGTGTCGGATAAAGTCGGAAAAGGAAATGACGTCACATCGACAAAAGTTCACAAAGGTACACAGTTTGTTTAGGATAGACCATGTGTGGCTCTGAAATGTTTAAAAGTACGTTTAAATTATTTAAAGAAAAAGATGAGTGGGATTTACAGGTAAGAATTTTCCTTAGAAATGATACCTCTTCCACCATGTTGCTATGCACTGCAAAGGATTATTGGGATTGAAGAATGATTTCACGTGGACTCATAAAAATTTCTATGAACAATGTGCAGATTTCATTCCGAATTTCCTCCATTCGTACACGTTAGTCTATTGAGCTCGCTACGCGAGCGGCTCTTCGCGCTGCCTCGCTGCGCTCGCTATTATTTCTCTTTATCATTCATTTTATAGAGGCAATAATTTTCAAAAATAAGTTACAATGATAAAAAAAATTCGAAGCGAGGGATAGTGTCAAAACCGGAGGTGCTATTGATAAAGCATCTACCTGTTAATAAAGCATATGTTTATGCAATAGCCTGTATCACCCACACGTGAGATATTTATATATATATATATCAATGACCGTGTAGTGTAGGGCAGCGCCGCGAGAATTCCATCGGCATCGAAAGCATGTTTTTAGATTTGCCTAGATAGCCGAGCGATCTAGCGCGCTGTTCCCGCACTGCTAGGAGACAGATTCCGAAGGTCGAGAGTTCAACCCCGGGCTGGGGCGGAAGTGGGTATCCATGTAAAAGTGAATTTCTTTGTGCTTTCTATATTAATATTTCTTCAATTAGGGCAGTTATGTTAGTTTAAAAGTTGTTATAAATTGTGCTTTATAAATAATCATTAATTTCATTACAACATGAAAATATATATATATATATATATATATATATATATATATATATATATATATATATATATATATATATATATATATATAAAGGCAACACTTGTTAAAACGTAAGCGCTTTCATTGTTTTCTTCAGACGTGTTAAACAATTTAAACTTGTGGCGTAATAACGTTACCTGGTGGTAACGTCAAAAACAATACAATGACGTCACAATACTGAAAGAGGAAACAAAAGAAAACCATCACTAAATAGTTTACTTTAGACATTTTTATATTTTTGTAAAACACTGACATAAGTATGCAAACAATATGCTTATTTTCTTTTAACTCATGAAATAGTTTCCTCTTTCAGTATTGTGACGTAATCGTATTGTTTTTGACGTTACCACCAGGTAACGTTTTTATGTCACAAGTTTAAATTGTTTAAAACGTCTGGAAAAAAAACAATGAAAGCGCTTACGTTTTAAGGTAGGTCGCGGGGTTGCTTTTGTCATCAGTTTTGGTACACAATTTCGACGATTTGAGCGGTTGTTTTGTGCACATTCGATTATGACGTCAGTTACGTTACAAAGGCAACGTTGCATTATTTCCCGTTTTATTTTCTGCAAATGACTTCAAGTTTGTAGGAATCGATTCAAGTATATTAATACAAAGGACATGCTATTGTACGTAAACCTCGTACTTGTTTTATAATTAAATTTTAGTGCATGCTTTTGTATGTAAACCTCGTACATGTTTTATATCAAATTTCTAAATTCTGATGTGATTATATGTTATGTTTAAGAGAAATATTGAATACAATACCAAATGAAAGGAATTATACTTTATTTTGTAAGTGTTGATTTGAACATATTTTATTATGTAAAATACATAAATGGATTGGGCAGCAGGCATAGCCTATATAAGCCCTCTCCATAAATTTGATTTTGATTTTACCTCATCTTGACGTTTTGAAATCCTTATTATATCAATAGTTTAGATTTTACCTCATCTTGACGTTTTGAAATCCCTGACTAATTCGTCTACGTCTTCAAAAAGTTATCCAACGTTTTTAAAAGAAACTATTTTCACAAAATTGGCTTAAAACGTCATTTTTCCATATATCTCAATAGTAAAAGCGTCAAAAAGGACTAAAACAAAACCGCGTTTACAGTACTATAACATTGAAACAACGTTTGCAAATTTCATAAAAACTGCAGACAATACACTGTAAATTCTAAGGAACATTATATCAAATTTTCAGGATATGTTTTCTCGTAAGAATTTTTATGCAGTAAACCCGCGACCTACCTTAACAAGCGTTGCCTTTTTATCTTATTTTAATATTGATTACCGGACACTGAGATATTTATTTCATTATATATATATATATATATATATATATATATATATATATATATATATATATATATATATATATATATATATATATATATATGCACTAAAAAATCAACAACACTGTATATCCTAAATGTCG